>NC_045435.1:161841422-161958764 GCF_002776525.5 Piliocolobus tephrosceles | reverse complement strand
AGAATATCAACCTTGTAAACAGCACAAAGCCTGGCACATTCTGGGCACTTAAGAGAAAAGGAAAGGAAGATGATGGTGAAGATGATGATGGTACTTTAGAGCTGAGAAGCATCTTTGAGTTCAGCCCAGAACTCCCGTGCTCCCAGCATAGAGTTGATCACCTCAAAAGTGGTTTTGGCCACACTGTGGACACTGTGGAGTGGGTTTATACCCTCACAAATTAATTCTGTTTGAGGGAGCCCAACTTACAAATATCTGTGCCTGTCCATATATGTAGAATATACATGTTTGCATGTATCTGTATATTGAAAGAGTTAACAATAGGTGCATTCACAAACCAATAATTTCTAATATCAAGATGTCTAAGGAATGAATACAGATGAGGAGGAAGGATTGATCACCTGGTAGCACACTCTGCACTGCCCTCAGACTCGTCCCTGATCTGCCTCCAGTGGGTCTTGCTATGTGTGGATGTGCTTGAAAAACTTTGCAGCAATTCGAACCTGAGATACTTTTTCTTGAGAGGCACTAAGAACTTGAACACACCTGATAAGTTATGGGATAAGGCTCAGGAGGGCTGGCACACCCCACCCAGTGCCCTGCATACTGCAGCTCCTCATTGCATACTTACCGGCATGAATTAATGAGGATTCTGCTGAGAGTGGTTGTTGCTCTGCCACCACATTTTGCACCACATTGCTTTGCACTTGTTGGTTTTTCATGTCTCTTTTCTCCCCCTTAGATTTCAGCGAACTTGCATTTCCTCTGGGACTAGGCTTAAAAATCAGCACATGAGATAAGTTGCATATAATCAACAATATCCTTGAACATCCCTTAAATCACCTCATGCAAGATGATATATATACAACTGATGTATACACACTGCATCTGTGTGTAGACAATGTGTAGACAGTGTGTTAACAATGTAGAGTGTTGGTTAAGATCGTGGGCCCTGGAACCAGACTACCTGGGTTTAGATCTTAGTCTTACAATTAATTAGCTTTGTAACCTTAGGCTAGTTATTTAACCTCTTTGTGCCACAGTTTGTTCATTAGGAAAATGAAAATGACAGTCATACTCCTTTCATACGGGAGTTGAAAGGATTAAAGAGAGTATATGTAAAGCCTTTGGCACAATTCCCGAGATTCATATATGCCACTCTTTATTATTCTACATTTATGTATGTGCAATATATACAGCAATGCATACATAAAATATAACTTTAAAATAGCTCAATTACATAAACCTGAGCATATCGCTGAGTAAATTAAACATTGTCTGCTGTAATCCCCTCCCCGCAAACTTGAACCTTCCTCAAAGCAGCAATAAAACTTAATTTTGTGCTGATTTTAAAGCCCTTCTAGTTGCCACATGGCTCGCACCAGGGGCTGCTCCCTTACAACTAACTGAAGCCCAGCATCCACATTTCTGAAGGCAGAAATGAATCTTCCAATGAGTTTAGCTGACATGCAGCCCTGTGTGACATCTTTGCCTCCTGTCATAGAGGTAATTAAGAGACCCCCGCCTTGGATCAGAGGTCTTGTTTAAACTAGACCTTAGACCCCAGAATTCTGCTGTGATACCATGTCTGGTTCCACTTGATGGCTATTGGGATGCCACAGTAACTAGGGGAACATATGTGCAATTATATCTAGTGACCAACCTTTGAGTACAACCTAGAATAATGAAACTATGCTTTCTGTCTCCTCTTCTTTCTTCATCTGGATGTGGAAGGGACAGTGGCGACAGTGGGTGCAGTGGTGGTGGCTGCTTTAACAGCATTAGTGGTGATGTTTGCACTAGTGGCAGTGGTGGCAGTAATCATGGCAGTAATGATGGCAGCAGCATTGGTTAGTTGGACTGTGGTGGTAATGGGGTTAGTGATTATTGGCATAGCAGTGGGGCATATTAGTGGCAGTGGTGGTAATATGGTGTTGGTCATAGTGACCGTGATGGCAGTTGTCTTGCTGGGCATGGTAGGATGGTAGTGGTGCTATTAATGTGATAGTGGTAGTGGGAATCATCATGTTGGTTGATGCTGATCATGATTTGATTGATGATGGTGGCACTGTTGGTGATGGGAAGTAGATTGTGATTTCCGTAATTTAGGTCAGTGTTTCAACCTGAATTTCAGAATTAGGAAGTTGATATTGGAGGAAACACACCCAAATATCTCGTATACACCCCAAATTGTAAAATATCTTCCTAGGTCTGGGTAACATGGGCAATGCATCCAAATGAAGGCAACCCAATCCCCCTGATATAATTTGCTGATAGAGCTGACTGAGTATTTCACAAAGTGTGGTCCTGTGAAGACTCATCCAGCAGAGGGATCCATAAAAACTAAACAGGCGTGGGAAGCCCAGGGACTTCTGTCCCCTTCTTGGAGAATTACTGTGCACATTAAGGGCTCTCAGAGGATCTGCAATCTGAAGTAAAAGTCGGTTTCACTTGGTCTGCCCTCACATTTCCCAAACATATTTGATCACTTAACCCTTTTTCTTTGGGGAAGGTAGATGCCTATCAACCATTACGTAGAACAGTTAGAGAAACAATATAAACAACACTTGAAAGAAAAAGAAAAAGCTTTTAAAAAGTTTCCCCACAGGGACTAATTTTCAGGTGCTTAGTAAGAATGGGCAACTTTAGGTTATTTTAAATGTCTTGTATTGCAAAGTGGAAAAGATCATCTTAAATTTACATAATCAGAATCGTGTACAAGGAATTCATTAGACATGTCAATTAAGAGTATTATTAGAAACAAACCTCAAAAATGAAATTGCATTAACTACATAAAACATTTACAATCTAAGAAACACATATCCTTTTATTCTATACTTATAAAATTAGTGATTCGATCATCATAGAAAAGTGGGCCTTGTTTACATTGGAGTCCAGTGCTAGGTTAATAAAATAACCTTGGATGACCGAAAGGAAGTGGTCTCTCTATGGCCAGTGCCAATCTGTGGTTCTCCAATAGCACATGAGAATCACCTGGGATGCTTGTGAAAAATCGAAGTGCCTAAACCTCACTGCCAGTAAGCAGACTTGGTTACAATCTGGAATTTGCATTTTTGTCAATGACATCAATGCAGACCTCACTTTGAAAAATACCAGAAGGAACTGACATTAATCTATTGTCTTCTATCCTGCTCATTCTACCCAATGTCAATCTTAGGAAAAAATCTTGTTTCAAGTTTCCTGCTCGTGCAGCAGTTTCAGGAGCAGCCCAGGCAAGAGAGGTTGACTGGTGGGCCAAGCAGGTCTCTTCCCTAATACAAAGCCTGTTAACTTCAAGGGCAGAGTTCACAACCCCACCAGTTGTGCTTAAAGAATTAAGAAAATGGCTTCCTCGTTTCTACAGTGATTCCTTCCCATTTAGTGAGTAATCATTAGTCTTAACACGAATAATGCAAAAAAGGCAGCTAAGCAGTTTAAATTTTATCCATAAAACTAAGCCCTGTGTTTCGCCACAGCATTTAACTCCATGACCTATTTTATTGAATCCCCTGCATATCTTGGACAGTTTCCTTGAGTGTAAATTACCATGAAGGTAAATTGAAAAGGTATCAAGAAATGGGCAAGGATATTAGTGCAGAATCAAGGCATCATCGAGCTTCAGTTGTTATGAAGATTTTTAAAAGTATCTTTTCAATACAGTTAAGTGAAAAGAACTGATTTGATTAACAAGACTTTACCTTTCTTAGGTTACCATCTGCCTTCAGTTTTGTAGGTGATTGAGTTTCAATGTCCCGTCATCCAGAAAACGTGCCCCAACCTGTTCAGAGCTTCTTTCGGCTCCCCAAGCTTCCCTCATGTGTCTCTGCCCAGCAGTGAATACCCATGTGGTGACTGTCCATCTCCCTTGGGACTTTATCCCCCACCCCCAACCCCATCCTGTGAGGGCAGGGCTCCCATCATATTTACTTGTGAATCCACAGTGCTGGTACACTCTCTGGCTTGAAGTGCATGCTAAACTGTCTGCTAAAGAATCAGTGTGTTCCCCTCTTGCCTTAAAAAGCAGGAAAGGAAATGCTATTTGTAGTGAAAACAAGGAGGCAGGTAGGGGGAAATTCAGATTCTACTGATATTTCTAGTATGCTCTCCAACCATGTCTCTGCCCCTGAACTATCCCTATATTAGTCATTTGAGTCTTATGCCATGCCTCCGAAGTGTGTGGCATTATTTAGTCTCATTGCACAGGTGAAGGGAATAGGGTATAGAGAGGTTAAGTAATTTGCCCCAGGTCACCCAGCTCATAAGCAGCAGAGGCTCCCACTTAGGTCTGTCTCTGCATGCTGGACCTCAGATTCCTGCTACTGCAAAGCCTGGCTTGAGAGGAGAGTTGAAGTGACAGACTGCCCAGGCTCAGTTATTTGTTAATAGAGAATAGAGCGGCTTTGCCTAGATTCCACACGTGGAGGATGTCCAGTGCAGTGTTGAGCGGCTTCCCTTCAGCAGGAGCGGACTTTATGCCCAGCCAGAACTGCCTGATTACAACCTGTCCTCACTGCCTGCTCTCTGGCTGCCTTTCTTCCTATATGAGGTTTCTGCCAGGTCTGAGGACCCAAAAGAGAAGGTAATGAGGTTTTGAGGGGCTCTGAGACCCTAGCATTTGGGAGTTCTGGTAAGTGTTTTTTAAAACCCACCTGCTGTGAAAAGATTCTGGTCAGTGGGCAGAAAGACACAGCTGGGTGTTAAACGATCAGAGACAGAGGCATGCAAAAAGAAGAGACTCTAATACCCCAAAAGCAGGCAGGACCCCAACGGAGCACCCCCTCCTCTGGAAGCTGTGTAAGGGCTCAGATGCACAGAATGTGCTGCCAGCCAACCAGTGCCACATGTCTGAGACTTAGAGAGATAATTGCAGAGAAAGGAGCAGGAGAAAGAAGAAACAAAAACATCCTTTCTGCCAGGTGCGGTGGCAGGCATCAATTTCAAAGTCCTCTGTGTGACAGGATTGAGGAAGACAGAAGCAGGGAGAAGAATAGATCCAGGTGGCAGGCCTGTAATCCCAGTAGTTTGGGAGGCCAAGACGGGTGGATCACCTAAGGTCAGGAGTTCGAGACCAACCTGACCAACATGGTGAAACTCCATCTCTCCTGAAAAATACAAAAAAATTAGCCGGTGTGGTGGCAGGTGCCTGTAATCCCAGCCACTTGGGAGGCCGAGGCAGGAGAATTGCTTGAACCCAGGAGGCAGAGGTTGCAGTGAGCCGAGATCACACCATTGCACTCTAGCCTGGGCTACAAGAGCGAAACTCTGCCTCAAAAAAAAAAAAAAAAAAAATCCTTTCTATCCAGGACCAAAGGGAAGTTTAAACCCTATGAAATATTGCTGCTTTGTTGTTTACTTTGCCAAATTCTTAAGAAGTTGCACACAAAGAAAGCAGGACATTTGGAAATAAAGAAAGAGAAACCTCATACTGACAAGCTTAGGCACTGAAAGATTCTGAAGACCAAAGTGGGCTTTATAGTGTGCAGGAAGAGTTTGCTGATTGAAAGGAAGACTCTGCACACAGAAAGAAGTAAGAGAAATTGAAAGCAGACAGAAGAGCATATACTCCAAGGCCACTGAGGAGGGAGGGTGGATGATCACACTTCCAGTAATGGCCACCATGGTCCCAGCTGGCTGACTGTGGTGCTAGAGGGCCAGGCTCCATTTTGGAGTAATGGGAAGACCTGGATCTATTCTTGTCCCTTCTCCTGGCTTCCTCAATCCAGCCACACAGAGGCCTTTGCAATTGATGGGCTTTTCTGGCCAGCAGGACACAGGGTGGAGCAGTAAATAGGTGGTCTCAAATTCATTTGGATCACACAGGTGAAGAGCTCTCTGGAGAAATAAAAAAGATGCGAAACATTACATAAGCTTGAAGACTGATGAGGAAAATAAAGAAAATGGTGCTAAAATGGCCTCAAAGTTTCACTGGCCACAGCCAGATCATATTTTCCAAGCTTCACTTAGAGGTGAGGTTTAATCACAGTATTCTGTTTGTAAAAGCATGCATAACCTTTTAGTTGAGATTCTGTTCTTTTTTATGTGTTTTCTTAACATGCTATATTACCCTCAGCTCTTTGTTATTTGATTCTTAATACCACTTGGGACAGTTGCTCCTGATCTCTTAGATTTTTGTTTTTCAAGGCCTTTGCTTCCCAGGGTGCACTTCAGCCAACACAACCAAGGGAAGAAGAAAATGGGAAAAGTGTGCATGAGGTGGTAGGGGCCAGACTGTCCTTGTGCCCATAGAAACACCAAGCTTCTCCTAGCAAAAGCCCGAGAGCTGAAGTCTGCAAAAGGGAAAGGCAAATTAGTAACCAGTCTGTGCTACAGGGCAGCCACATCTGAGCACTACCTAATGCTTTTCTCAATTGTTTTGACACATATAGTTTTGTTTTAAATATGTATGGTAATTCTTAATAAAATGCTGATAAATGTGCGAAGCCGTTCTCTGTGGAAATAATGAAGTCTTTACAGTTTGGAATGCTATTAAGTCTTTGCTTCACGGTTTGTGAGGCTGCTAGCATTTTAAGCAGCAATAACCTTTTACTGAGGCCCAGTCTTGCTGAGGGGGATGGTCAGCTCTAGAGGGGGCCATTTTTCCATCATACCTCCGAGTGACCTGGTTTGGGGCTACACATAGATGGAGGTGGAGCTACTTAGTGGTACCCTTCTTAGCCCTGCCTGGCTTAGCCACTGCCTCTCCAAAATTCACTGTCCATCATCAGTACAGTGCAGTAGAAAAAAAAAAAAAATATGGGCAAACCTGGGTTTGAATCTCAATCCTACCATTTTCAGGTAGTATAACCATGGGAAAAATCATATAACCTTTTTGAATCTCCATTCCTGTTCCAGTTATCAAATATAACAAACCACCCCAAACTTACTGGTGTAAACTGACCATTCTGTTATGCTCATAGATTCAGTGGGTCAGGAATTTGACCAGAGCACAGTTGGGTGGCGTGTTCCTGCTCCATGATACCTGGGGTCTCAGCTGAGAAGACTTGAAGACTGTGACTGAGTGGACGCTGGAGGCTACAGTCATCAGGGACTCTTCACTCATGTGTCTGGCAGTCGGTGCTGGGTGTTGGACATTGACCACAACACATGCATGTGACCACTCTGTGGGGTCTTTCTCAGTAGGCTCGTTTGGGCATTTTTTAGAACCCATTCATGGCAGCTGGGTTCTAAAACCAAGTGTCCCAAAACCATAAGATGTAAGTGCATGGCATTTTTATGACCTAGCCTCAGAAGTCACACAGTATCACTTCTGCCATTGAGTAAAGCAGTCACAAATGCCTACCCCAGTCCCCCAGGAGGGACACAGACTTCACCTCTCAATGGAAGAGTGGCCAGGTTCTAGAAGAGCATGTAAACCAGGAGATGATCCTGTGGCCATGTTTTGAAAAGACTATCTGTCACAATTCTCTCCTCTAGCGAGCCTAACAGACCAGAGAATGGAGGGAGTGGTGATTGCCAGTCACAAGCTAAGTGCCATGAGCTGTTCATCTGTTATCGAATTCTAACTATTCAAGTCTTAAAATAGTATCCACACACTTTTTTGTTTGTTTTCAGGTAAGACATTATTATACTGGTCAGCTTCAGCTGCATAAAAACTACAAATTATCAATGGCATACAAGAATAAGCAGTTTATTTCTTGACCACAGATCTTGAGTCAGCTGAGACAGATGTGTTCCTCCTCTCCTATTCTGAGGTTTAGGAGAGTTAGGAGGGGCAGTGGCTGCCTTACGTATTCTTCTCATGTAGATGGCACAGGCAAAGGATTGCAAGCCCCACCAAGCAAGCAAGCTTTAAGTTTCTATTTATGTCCCATCTGCTACTATCCCATTGGTCAAAGCAAGTCCCATAGCCAATTCCAAAGTCAAGGGGCAGGGAAGTACATTCTGGCCTTTGTGAGGCTGTGGCAGAAATGTGGGTGTATAATACTATAATGGCAGAGTGAGGAATTGGGAGCAATAATTCAATCTACCATAGCCATTTTCTAGCACAAAGAAAATTGGATAAGGATATTGTGGCATTACAGCTAGTGTTTAACAGTATAATCTTAGGTGCAAAATACCCATATAAAGTAGTAGGGTTATCAAATTGCTAATAAAAGAATAATTCAACATGACCAGGTAGCATTTATCCTAGGTATTCAAGGACAATATACCATAAAGATATCTATTAATATACCACATTACTAAGACAATATATTTTTATGAAACTTAAATCATCATCTCAATACACACTTAAGTCATTCAATAAAATCCAACACCTACTTGGGGATTTTTTTTATGCTCTTAGTAAATTAGAACTGTAAGGATCCTTCCCTGGCATGATGCATAATGGCATAACACTTCAAAAGCATCCCCACAGAAACAAGGAAATAGAAAAGAATGCCTACTCACCACCATTTTTTTCCGATGGTATCAAAACTAAGAAATACAGTCACAGAAAGGAGATTCAGTTTTCATTATTTGCAGGTGGTGTTACTGTGTCCTTAGAAAGTCCAGGAGAAGCATTTGAAAAACTGTTAGAACTAATAAGTAGCCGGGCACGGTGGCTCAAGCCTGTAATCCCAGCACTTTGGGAGGCCGAGACGGGCAGATCACGAGGTCAGGAGATCGAGACCATCCTGGCTAAACTGGTGAAACCCTGTCTCTACTAAAAAATACAAAAAAATTAGGCGGGCGAGGTGGCGGGCGCCTGTAGTCCCAGCTACTCGGGAGGCTGAGGCAGGAGAATGGCGTGAACCCGGGAGGCGGAGCTTGCAGTGAGCTGAGATCCGGCCACTGCACTCCAGCCTGGGCGACAGAGTGAAACTCCGTCTCAAAAAAATAAAAAGAACTAATAAGTTCAGTAAGATAGCCCAGATTCAAAATAAACCAATCAAAGTATGGGATTTCCTATATAATGGTTGTAATGCAGTGTAATGAAAATATATATCTATATACATGACAAAAATATAATGGAACAAAGATCCCATTCACAAGTTGAAAAGCCAAGAACATTTGTCACCAGGACTAACCTGAACCACATACATGAAGGGCACCAAGGGCAGCAGACAGCAGCTTGGCCTGTTCTGAGGCTGGTCTAAATGGAAACAGGGCCAGCTCCTCACGAAAACAGCCATTTATTGATTGGCTTTCCGGTGAAAATGCCAATAGGTGGATATTTTTCTTTATTTGCTAACCTGAGAAAGTATCCAGAGGTCCTCCCAGAAGACCAACCAGGTGCTCAGAAAGCTTTCGGAGATATCAAAAGGTAATTGTTTTTGAAAGTGATTAAATGAGTATGATACTGACTCCAGATAGCATAGTGGAACATGACTCTATATAAAAAGATAACATAAGGTAAAAACAAAAAATCAGTGGGATTTGGGGGGAGATTATTTAGTAAAAGAAAACAATATAGTCACTTAAGTATTTGGAGGGGAAAAAAAGGCAGTTTGATTTCCTACCGCATGTATTTCACTCAGTAAAATACTAAACATAAAACCTAAATGTGGAGAATTCCCTGTCAATGGCTGTTTCCTTTGACCTGCGGCTACCTCCTGGAACTACACAGGCAGTATATTTCCAGGGGCAGAGAAAAAAATTCCGGTAGGCCTAAATGTTGCCTTTATCCTTTTACTGTGAGCAAAATAATTAAACAGGACCTACCTAGGCTCTGACAGGGCCACCCAGCAGCCCATCAGGGACAGATAGACCTTTCTGGAAAAGGCTGACTCATCAGAGAAAAACCATAGGTCATATGAGAAGGGACTGCAGTTCCAAAGTAGGGACCAGGCAGCAGATTCAGGGCAAGTGGCTGTCCATTTAAGAATATAAAATTTTTAAATTTCTGGTTCTCCATGAGACTCAACAGAAAAATGTGATAATGCAAAACAAGAGCCTGTCCTGAAAAAGGGGTAGTCTGTGGACAATGAAATGCTTCAGGAATGAAAACCCCATTGCCCAATGAGTGCTCAGGGAGGGCAGCAGGAAGGCTATTTCTGGCACTAAATAGAAAATTAGAACACCAGTCCCAGAACTCAAGAAAAAGATAAAGGATGATAATTATGAGATGAGATATACAGAATTGATGCGAGACAATAGAGCAGAGGTGCAATAACAACCCAGAAAATGACAGAAGAAATGATCCCTGAGTTGAAGACCTGAGGTTTTACTTCACAGGGAGTGGGGAAACTTAGTCATTCTAAGACCTGGACCTAATTCCCAGCAGCCAGACTTGAGTTGAGTGAAAGGGAAATCATGATTTGAAAGAGTCCTCTCTATATGATTGCCAAAATACCCAACAGGCAAATATTTAATATATAGTCAACCTTCCATATTCATGTGTTCTGCATCCCCAGATTCAGCCAACCACAGATAAAAGAAAATTAGGGGAAAAAATACTGTCATTATTCTCTAAACAATACAGTATAACAACTATTCACATAGCATTTACATTGTGTTAAAGATATTATAAGTAATATAGAGATGAAGTATACAGAAGGATGTGTCTAGGTTATATGCAAATATTACACTATTTTATATAAAGGCATTAAGCATCTGTGAATTTTGGTATCCATGGGAGATCCTAGAACCAATCCCCCGTGGATACCAAGGGATGACTATACTTATTAAAATAGTTCATATGTGTCTATAGATAGATGATCAATGAATGTAGGCAGGCAGTTCATAAAAGGAGAAATAGAAATGTCTAATAAGAAATTTAAAATCACATCAGTAATTTTAAATGCAATTTGTGAACCACAAAATATTCCTACAGACTGGCAAAGGTGTTTTTAAATGAACAGTCCCAGTATGGCCTGATGCAATGAGATGGCATCTTTCATACCCGCTGGTGACTTTCTCTTCTTGTTCAGAATTTCTGAAAAGCAGTTTAGCAAGATATAGCAAAACACCCCCAAAATTTTCAAGTCAATAATTTTCTTTCTGATAATTTATCTTTAAAAACTATCCAAGACCTGGAACCACGATCTACAAAGATAGTCATATTTTGATTCTAATGCAAATTTTTTAAATATATTTTTAGTCTGTATCGTTATGTACCTATTCAAAGTGATGGGGTTTTTTTGTTTTGTTTTGTTTTGTTTCAGTTGCAAGATTTAATAGAGTGAAAACGGAGCTCCCATCCAAAGGGAGGGGACCCAAAGGGGGTTGCTGTTGCTGGCTCAAATGCCTGGGTTTAATATCCTGATCATTGTCCCTCCCACTGTGCTCTCAGGAGATAGATGATTGGCTATTTCTTTACCTCCTGTTTTTGCCTAATTAGCATTTTAGTGAGCTCTCTGATTGGTCGGGTGTGAGCTAAGTTGCAAGCCCCGTGTTTAAAGGTGGATGTGGTCACTTTCCCAGCTACGCTTAGGGATTCTTAGTCAGCCTAGGAAATCCAGCTAGTCCTGTCTCTCAGTACCCCCTCTCAACAGGAAAACCTAAGTGCTGTTGGGGAGGTTGGCCGATGACCGCTCTAACTGCTTCCTGCTGAATTGGGGTGTAGTAGGGGTTGTGCAGTTGAGACTTCCTCAGGAGGGGTGCCTTTGATGTCATTAACTTGGGAGCATGGGCTAGCAGGCCAGTCCAGGGGTCTGCGGTAGATCTTAGTCATGGACTGCATTTGGGGCTTCATTTGGAGAACCATTTGTAGTTTTATAGCTTCAATTCTGGAAGAGACAAACTTAACAAGGAGGTTAAAGATACAGGGATTGAAAGGTATGGCCTGCAGTGCAGGGGATTATTTCTTTGGCACACTTCACAGGCCCTGACTATCTGCTTGATAGTTTTGAAAAGGCCTGGTCCTGTAAATAATGACTTGGCCGTCTGATGGGTGTTATCAGTGCCTAAGTGAAAGGTTTGGTGAAGGGTTTTAAGTTATTTCCATTGGTTAGCTGTAGGCAAAAGTATTTCCCCTTTTTCAGTGGTTAGCCATCCTGAGGGGAGGAAACCATGTCCTCATGAGGTTTCCCATTCTACTTTTTCTGTTGAGTACTGGGGCCTGGTTTCCTGGAGGGGATTATCCCATACTGGGGGTCCTTCTATAAGCATTTCTAATAGAGGGTCCCGCCTTGCGGCTCTTTTGGCTTTAATATTCACTTTGCAGTTTTCTTTTATTTTTCTTTTTTTTTCTTTTTGATGACCCCAGCAGTGGAAGACTGTCACCTCTTTAGGTTTCTGTACAGCCAATAATAATCTCCTAATGGCTTCCTCATTAGGAGATTGATAGGTGTTTCCTCTGAGGTTAGGAATTCCCTTTCTCTCCATATTGCTGTGTGGGCATGGAGGACTAGGTAAGCAGACTTATTTACCCTTTTTCCTTCTCCTAATTCTAGTGTCCGGGTGAGGGCTGTTAGTTCTGCCAGCTGAGTACTAGGTCCTGGAGTGAGGGGATTACTTTCAAGTATTCCATTATCACTGACCATTGCATACCCCGCTTTTTGAAGTCGTTTTTCTACAAAGGAACTTCCATCAGTATACAAGTTGAGGTTGGGAACAGTCAAGGGAACCTCTAGAAGGTCCCCTCGAGTGGCGTAGGTTTGAGCAATGACTTGTTGACAGTTATGTTCTGTCTTTTCTTCATTGTCTGGAAGAAATGTGGCTGCATTAAGAGTTGCACAACTGCACAGTCGCAGCACTGGCCCTTCAAATAATAGAGCCTGATATTTAAGTAAATGGTTGTCTGACGGCCACAAGTCTCCTTAAGCAGTGAGTATGCCATTCACATCATGAGATGTCCACACAGTAAGATCTCTTCCTTGTATTATTTTAGCTGCTTCAGATACCAAGACTGCTACTGCCACTACTACCTATAAACAATGAGGCCAACCTTTTGCCACTACATTAGTTTCCTTACTCAGGTATGCCATGGGTTGCAAGCTCATCCCTCGGACCTGTGTAAGGACTCCTAGAGCTATTCCTGTTTTTTCTGTGACATATAAAGAAAAGTCTTGCTCTGTTGGCAAGCTTAACACTGGGGCTTGAGTTAGGGCCTTCTTTAGGGCCTGGAAAGCCACTTCTGCTTCAGCTGTCCATCTTAGTAAATGGATATTGGCTTTCTGAGTTTCCTTAATTAGTATATATAATGGTCTGACTATTTCACTGTACGTGGGAATCCATATTTGGCAGAAGCCTGTTATGCTAAGGAACGCTCTTAGTTGCTTTAGGGTTTGGGGATGAGGATAAGCCAGTATAGGCTGGATACATTCCTCACTGAGAGCCCTGGTGCCTTTGGATAATTTTAGCCCTAAGTATTTAACCTGCTGTGAGCAGCGCTGAGCCTTCGGTTTGGAAACCTTGTAGCCATAGGTAGCGAGGAAATTTAAGAGCGCATGGGTGGCTTGATGGCACAAGGTTTCTGAACGGGTGGCTAAAAGTAAATCATCCACGTACCAAAGGACAAGAGCGTCCAGGTATGAGAACTGGCTTGAGTCTCATACTTGGGCTAATGCCTGGCCAAATAGACGGGGGCTATCCCTGAACCCTTGGGATAAAACAATCCAGGTGATTTGAGACGTTGGGTTTGAAGGATCTTCAAAGGCAAACAAGAATTGAGAGTCAGGATGTACAGGGATGCAGAAAAAGGCATCCTTAAGGTCCAGCACTGTAAACCACTCTGCTTCCTCTGGTATTTGGGAAAGCAAAGTATAAGGGTTAGGTACAACTGGGTGTAGAGGGACAACGGCCTCATTGATAATCCTGAGATCTTGCACTAACCTCCACTGTCTGTCGGGTTTCTGTACTCCTAAAATTGGAGTATTGCAGGGGCTATTGCATGGTTTTACTAGGTCTTGGGCTTTTAGGTCCTTAACACTCTTTTGGAGTCCTTGTTGGGCTTAAGGGAGTACTGCCTTTGGTAGGGAAAGGAGGCAGAAACCTTTAGTTTAACTTGAACAGGACAGGCATTCTTTGCTCGTCCATATTGTCCTTCTGTTGCCCAGACTTCAGGATTAATTCCTTCCTCAAGCAGGGGACAACAAATGGGTGTTCCTTCCCCTATGTTCAGGTATATAATGGCCCCTGCTTTTGCTAGAATCTCTCTTCCTAACAAGGGAGTGGGGCTTTCAGGAATAATTGGAAAAGCATGTGAAAAGAGTAAAGCTCTCCAGTCACAGCTTAGTGACCAGGAGAAGTATCTAGTGACTGACTGTCCTAGGACCCCTTGGATAGTGACAGATCTGGAGGACAGTTGTCTGGGACGGGAGAGTAAGACTGAGAAGGCTGCACCAGTGTCCAGGAGACAATTAACTTCCTGGCCTTCAATGGTCAAGCATACCGGGGACTCTGTGAGGGTGATGGCATGGGCTGGTGCTTGCCCTGGGCACCCTCAGTCATGCTGCTGGATCATCTGGTTAGTGGCTTCTGACTCAGAGGACCTTCATCCCCTGGGGCAGTGGGCCTTCCAGTGATTCCCTTGACATAAGGGGGCAAGGACGAGGGGGTGGCTTACTTCTACTTGGACAATCTTTTTAGAGTGTCCTTGTAGACTGCACTAGAAGCAAGGCCTATTAGGCATTTGATTTGCCCAGCTTTTCCCTTTTCCAGAGCCTCCAAATTCTGCTTGGCTGAGGGCCATGACTAAAGCGGTGGCCTTTTATCAATCCTGTTTGTCCCATTCCACCTGCTCCTCCTGATCTCTATTATAAAAAACGGAGGTTGCCAAGTTCAATAGGGTTTCTAAGTTTTGCTCTGGGCCTAAGGCAGACTTTTGAAGTTTTTTCCTAATGTCTGCAGCTGACTGAGTGATAAACTTATCCTTTAAGATTAGTCGGCCTTCAATAGAGTCAGGTGACAGGGAGGTATGCTTCCTCAATGCCTCCTTTAGTCTCTCTAGAAAGGCAGTGGGATTTTCTTCCTTTCCCTGTGTTATAGTGGACGTCATTGAATAATTCATAGGCTTCTTCCTAGTTTTCCTTAGTCCTCTAGCATGCAGGTTAGCAAATGTCTGCGGCACCAATCTCTGTGTTCTGATTCTGTGTCCCAGTGAGGGTCCCCACTGCCTGCTGGCCTGTGGGGAATCTCTCTTTCCTCTGTTGTCATCCTATCATTGACCTGACAGCTACCAGAGATCGCCAAACTCTCGGGCTGCAGTTATGGCGGCACTTCTCTCATTCGGGGTTAGTGTCTGATCTAGCAGTAACATTATATCTCTCCATGTCGGATCAAAGGATTGTCCTAACCCTTGTAAATCATCAATATAGCCGTCAGGGTTATCTGAGAATTTACCTAGGTCTATTTTAATTTGCTTGAAGTCTGAGAGAGAAAAAGGTACATGCACCCTGGCTGGGCCGAATTATCCTCCTCTCACTGCTTGGAGGGGGCGTAATCGGGGAATATTGGCACCTTTGGTTCATTGTTTACCCCTTTGTCTATCTCCTTTTGGACGTTTGGGTTGAAGGGGGTCCTTATTAGTTGGGGAAGGAGTCGGGGGGATGCTGGGGTAGGGAGGTAGACTCTGAGGGCTTCCTGTAGGGCATAAATCACACTTTTTACGTAATTGCGAGTTGTCTCTTAAGGAAAAGAAAGTTTGTACATATGCCACTTCACTCCATTTGCCTTCTTTTCTACAAAGGAGGTCTAGTTGCAAGATGGTGTTATAATTTATACTTCCCTCAGGAGGCCAGGTTTCTCCCCCTTGAAGAGGATATCATGGCCATGTGGTACTGCAGAAGAATATAAGTCATTTCTTTCTTAGCGTCTGAGGGTCAAATTGGTCCCAGTTCTCTAGAATACATCTTAGGGGTGTTTTTGCCTTGGGGGAACATTTCCCATCTGAAAAAAGAACACAGGGATGCCAGCACCCCTAGTCATTTTCCGATGAGCATTAGTCCTAGAGCATCCTCTATGGTCCTAATGCTTATTCCTTTCCAGGGTGTGTAACCACCCATGGACCTCTGCTTATTGGATTAGTTACTCTCACCGATGTAGCAGTCCTGCACCCCTTTTCCTGCCTTTCTTGACCACAAAGAAAGGGCCCTGGGCTGCTGGGTTCTTGTGGTCCTTTACCAGCGTGCCCAACATTGCCTTTGTGCTCAGAAGTGAGTTCTTTTCGAGGGTGCGTAACCACCCATGGACCTCTGCTTGCTTATCGGGTTAGTTATGCTCACTGATGTAGCAGTCCTGCACCTGTTTTCCCACCTTTCTTGACCACACAGAAAGGGGTCCAGGCTGCTGGATTCTAGTGGTCCTCTACCAGTGTGCCCAATATTGCCTTTGTGCTCAGGGGTGAGTCCTAGAGCTGGGCTGGGTTGAGTATTTCATAACAACCCAGCTGCCCCATCAAGATGCATTCCCATAAAAGCAGTTCTTATGCAAATTCATTTCAGAGAGGATGTAGGTAACCTTTTGAGTCAGGATTGAGGTAGTCTTTTGATTCTGTAAGTACATTAAGGCTTGGCTGAGTGCAAATGGCTCACACGTTTGAGGAGATCAATCATTAGGCAATTTTTCTAAGTCTGCTTCCACAAGAGTCTGTATCAATTACTGAATACCCATTGTGGTTTTTTCCTCAATCACCTGGGAGGAACCATCTATCTCCTGTCCTGAAGGGAGTTCCTCTTAGGTCTGGTCGGACCTTTGTATGGTAATTAAGATTTAAATCCCCTGTTAGGAAATCTGTTGGGTTACAGGAATTATCAGTGGTTGGTGTTAAATTACCTTTTTTTTTTTTTTTTAACAGAATAGCCCCATATTTTAAGATTTTTGAGTTAGTAAGCTACCTTTTTGCTTTTTTGACTTAGAATAATTCTGAACTGGTGAGGTGTGCTAACAATGAGGTTTCCTCCAAAAGTTACTTTTCTACTTTCTTCTGTTAGCAAAGCAGTTGCCGCTACAGATTGAATGGGTTACTGGGTTAAGGATTTTTGATAGGAAAGCTATGGGTTGTCAGTGGTTCAGTGTTTTCAGGCTATGCCCTTGTTTACAGTGACAACAAGGTAGTATTGGAGTATTATAGGATCATGGAGAAGACCTTCAATTATCAATTATAGGTTTTAAATTTACCCTTGCTTTTAGAGGAATAGGACACACGGGGTTTGTTTGTTTGTTTACTATTTTTATCTTTCTCTTTCTTTTACTCTTTGACTCCCTCTTTGTCTCTCTCTCTCTCCTCCGTCTGTCTCTCTCTCCCCTCCGTCTCTCTCTCCTCTGTCTCTCTCCTCCATCTCTCTCTTTCTTTCCTCTCTCTCTCTCTCTCTTCCATGTCTCTCTCTCTCTCTCTCTCTTCCATGTCTTTCTCTCTCCTCCTCTTAGCCACAAACTTGGGGCCCTGACAAGGGTGGTGGGGAATGGGTCCCACGTAACTGACCATGTCAAGAGTTGTATGTCTAAATTTGGAGGGACACCAGGGACAAGACTCCCTGGGTTTATAGCCTAGATGCCTAAGGACTCAGCGTAGAACTTCCTTAGATCCCTTTGGAGATACAACTTGCTAGAGGAAATGAAAGTCTGAACCTTTAGTACCTAGGAGGCAGGGATCAGAGGAAGTAGATTCAGAGGTAAGGAGAATTTTGGGGCTACACTCTCAAGAAAGTCACAGTCAGGACCCAGGAGGTATGGGTCAGAAGGAAAGGTAGGGGTGCATGCATGGGCAACTGTTGAGTAGAGACTTCTGGCTGCACCTGATCTCAACCAGCTACTGCCAGGAGTTCGGGACAACAGCTTTCTGCCTCTAGTCAGCCCTCAGCTTCCCCAAGAAAAGTGAAAGTGGAAGCTGGCTCCAGGCAGACCAACGTCCCCAACCCAGAAGGGTTGAGGGTTGTTAGAAAGCCCTTCCCCAGATAGCCTCACACCTGAGTCTTAAGTCCTGCAGCCACGCAAATCGTTTTTAACTAGCTGACAGGTTCCCGGTATTTTCCTCCAGTTCTGAGGAAGGATAGGACAGAATAGCAAGCAAAAGTGGTCCCATATTACTCACCGCTTTGGAGGTCCCATCTGGGTTGCCAAAATGTTACCAGGGGGTCCTTGCTCCCCAAGCTCCCAAGATAGTGGCAGGCCGCTTCCAAACTGGCAGTGGGCGGCTTCCAAGATTGTTGCAAGCCTTGTGGTCCCTGACCTGGGGTTCTTGGCCTCACAGATTCCAAGGAATGGAATCTTGGGCCATGCAGTGAGTGTTATAGCTCTATTAGAAGCCATGGGTCACGGAAGAGAACCGTGGAACCCAGTGACTCAGCTCGATTAGTGTTCAGCTCGATTAGGACAAACCCGGGCACTTAGCTGTGCAGAAACAATGGCAAGCCTTTAGCCCAATCAAGAGCCGCAATGGGCGCCTCGCTGGATCAGGAGCACAGCAGACACTCTGCCAGATCCGGAGGGATGGAAGTCAGTGAAGGATCTGCAACAGCAGCAAACAGCAGTGGTGGACGGCAAGCGAAAGCTCAGCTGGAGCCGTAACAAACACGGACCAGAAGAGTGCAGCTGCAACATTTAACAGAGTGAAAACAGAGCTCCCATATAAAGGGAGGGGACCCAAAGAGGGTTGCCGTAAAAGTGATGTTTTCAAGAGTGCTAATGACCAAGAAGAACACTTATCATATAATCTAAATAAAGAAGATATAAAAATGAATTTACATTATTTGAAGAAAAATATACAAAAAAATACAAAATGAACTATAATATAAACCATATGAACCTCTTAGATATGTTTTATTAACTTTTTATCCTTCACACTTTTCAGTAGACTGTAGTATTTCTACAGTGTGCATTAATTTTTAAGCTTATTTTATATATCATATTTATAAATTTATTAGATAATAAAAGTTGTTACTCTAAGGCTTATAGTGTTATTTGTTCCATTCTCATTTCTAATTCCTGGTTCCCAGAGCAATCACTTATGCTTCTTTCAGATATTTTCTCTGGTACTTGACTCCCCATTTCTAAATAACAAGCTTATACTGTTGTATCTTGTCTTTTTCAGATTTAGCTAATATATCTTGGCTTCCTTCAGGAAAAATGAAGATTTCACTCTCTCACACCTTCACCCTCCCATTCACACCTCGCCTCCACCACGTGCTCCCAAATTGATTAGCTCATAACTTTGGATTCAATTCATATTACTGTTCACATTTACGTCTATGAAAATAGTGTCAACAAAACCATGCAGTGCACTATGATTCCATTGCCTCTCATATAAACTTTGGGTTTTTTCCTAGAGTTAATAATTGTCCACTTATTTGTTGCCTTAGTTCCTTATGCTTATCATTAATTCAGTCCCAATTTTACCAAAAGATGTCTAAAACTCTTCTTAGTACAGACAAATTAATCAGATGATCTGTCTGTTCCATTTTTTGTCTGCCCATATCCCTCCTAAAGCCCTCCAGGTCCTATCTGGACATCCAGCTCTGTGTACCCACTATACTGTCATCCTGGGATTGCCTTTCACTGTCTCCCTGGGGATTCTCTGTGCCTGTTTCCTGATTCAAAACCCTTGTTTCTTAGATCCCATGTCTTCTCTTCTGCTTTTGGGTTTACTCTCTTATTTGGGTGGTGGAATGCGTCCTCCAGCATCTTTGTGAAAAAAGGGTATAGAGGAGGTAAATTTTCTGAAACCTAGCATATACGAACACAACTTCATGCCATACTTCAAAGGGCAGTAAACTACAGCCCACAAGCCAAATCTGACCATATCCTATTTTCATTTATGTTGTGAGCTATGGATGGTTTGCTTACATTTTTTAAATGGCTTCAAAAATTATGCAACAAAGTTTGTATGTAGTCCATAAAAACTGTATGTGGCCTGCAAAGCCTAAACTATTTACTATCTGTCCCGTAATAGAAAAAGCCTGCTGACCCCTGTTCCAATTGATTGGTAGCTTCACCAAATGTAGAATTAAGGTTGGAAATTATTTTCCTTTAACATTTTGAAGACTTCCCTCCACTGTCTCCTGGATTCAAGACTTGCTGTTGAGAAATCCAATGCTATCCTGCTTTCCAAGTTCTGTATATTAAACCTCTGGTATCTCTTTTGAAACTTTTGAAACTTTTAGGACCTTCTGTTTAAACCTACTGGTCTAAAATTTTATAAGGTTTTGCCATTGTGTGAATCTTCTTTTATGCCAAATGCTGATTCTCAGAGGACCATTGATTCTGAAAATGTATGTCCTTCTAGTCTGGGAAAATAGAATGTCTTATTTATTTGATGATTTCTTCTGTTCTCCTGTGCTCTTTCAGAAATTTCTTTTAGTTCAATGTGCACCTCATAGATAAAACCTCTAGTCTTTTCTTCTTTGTAGTATACAATTCCTGCATACAATTCCTGAAAATCCTGCATACAATTTCTGCCTTGCCTTTGTATCCTCCAAGTTCCTTTGCTCCTGGTAGCTGTTTTAGTCTCTGTCTTTCATGGTAAGCACCTTTCCAAAATTTGTCTCTTCCTAGACTGTCCACTCATGTTTGCAGATCAGGCCCCAGATGCAGGCTAGAAGCTCTTGATGTGAGTGTAAAGCTGGTAGGCCTCACTGTTATATGGTCAGGTCCTAGGTTCAAGACCCCCAAATGTGTTTAGATGTTGGTGTCTTCTCCTAGGTAGGTCTGTTCCCCAGAGAGACATTCTGGGAAACATACTTAATCTTTCTGTCTTAAAGATGTTACTTCCCCGTACTCAACTGTGCCTATATTTGAGAATGAAGGTTCTCTCTGGTCCAACCCAGGCAGAAAGCAGATATCTGCGCTTCTGCCACAATGGGAGGATAAGGTAGGCGATTGAAGGCTGGGGTGGATCTAAGGACTCTTCAGACAAACTCTCAACTGGCCCTCCTGTTTTCAGGCCCTCTGGCACCCCCACCTGGAGAGGTTCTTGGCTCCTCCAGTTCCTCAGCCACTCTGGGCCTCTGCTACTGCGCAGCTTGCCTCTTACGCCTTCCCTGCATGCAGAAGACTCTGCTTGGTTTGTTACTGTTTTTTATCAGCTCTCCAGTGTCCAAAATGTTTTGCATTTTCCCAACTATTGTCTCCTTTTGCACTCTCTTTGCTCTTGTGATTTCATACTTTGTTTATTCCTTTATCATTTTATTAGTTTTCAGAGAGGGTGGAGATAACAAGGAATTCTATCTGTAAGGATGGTATATCTTTGTTCTAACTGATGTGCTCGTCGTGTTATCCAGAACGAAAAGACAAGTTCATGTCCTTAAGGAGCGCTCAGTGTCATGGGAAAGGCACAGGCAGATGAATCATGTTCATACAGGTGCTGTAATGGAGATGTGTCTGAGCAGCAGAGGGTCACAGGAGAAGTATCTGCATCTAGTAGGGGAGGAACTGGGAGGGTCACTGGGATTGTGGCCAAGAGCAGTGGGGAAGGGAAAAGGCTCGGACTTATGACCATTTGGAGGGCAAGAAGGAGTTTTAGATCAAATTGTTATTTTTATTGACTCTCGTCTCCTGGGTATAATAAAAAGCATTGATTTCTCAATGCAGGGCCTGCCCTATCAAGATGAGCTAAAGCATCACAGGTGACACCTGGGTATCCAACATACCCAGCAGAGCTGCCTGGGGAGAGCCCTGTCCTTCCACCATTTTCTTCTATAAAACAGAAATGAATGTGAAGGCTAAATGGAAATTGCTCAAGAAAGTCAGCACCCAACAGGAGTTAGTCCTCTTAGCCCCCATTCCTTTTAAACAGGAAGAGAAAAAGAAGTAGCATGTATGTCCCATGTATAACATGGAGCTCAGATGTGCAGAAAGATCACTAACTTTGCTTTCTGTAACATTCAACTTGATCTTAAGCCACCATTCCATGAATTGTGAAAAAATGTGCCACTTCAAGGGGTTCTTGAAGTTGTGAACTTTTTAATGTTCAGCTTAGTCTTTAACAGGTTAGTTATTAATCGAGTGCATTTTTTCCTGCCTACCTCCCCAAGAGTGCATTAAGCATCCTGGATGGCTTAGCATCCTGGCTACCAAAACAGGGCAGCTGCCCTCACTACTTTCTAGCCAAGGGATCTGTCCTTAATCTTAGGCACTGGCTTCTATCCACTGTCCCTCTACTATTGAAGCTTCCTCAGCTTTTCTTGTCTCAGGCATTATATCCCTGCTGTCTGGATCTGTGCCTAGGCGCCCCCTGGTACTGCCAATGCCATAGTCCCTGGCCTTGGACTGTACTCCCTATACCCTGAATCTACCCGCTAGTAGCCCAAGTACCTGCTGACTGCTAATTCTCAGCCTCCTTCACTATTCCTCTCAAGGAGACTTAGAATTGCTGTGGATCTGTGCCATGCCCTGCCAAAGCTGAAGGAGAGTGTTCCGAAGCCCTCTCTGCTATACACGCCACATGCCATTTCTACCCTGTCAGTGCCGTTCCGTATTGGCACAGGGCAGTGCAAGGTGGTCTTCCAGAATTCCAGGTGGGAAGCAAAATATAAACTCCACTGCTCTACCATTGCCAGATTTAACTGGGCCTCTTAACTATGCCCTCCCAAACCCCAATACAAATTAGGTTTATCTCTGCAGGTTATGAGAATATAGGGAGCAGGCCTAATGCCTGTCTAAACTGTCACCACAGACAGTCTATCAGGTTCTTCTCTGCCCTTCTGCCCATCCTTCCACCTCACCTCATCCTCAGGCCAAGAAGGGCCTTTTGTTTTCATTTTCACATTCTTTTCTTTTTACTGCTCTGTGGGCTTTAGTGAAACTGTGCGTTCTGATTCCCTGGGTTTTCTGGTTCTTGATTATTTTAAGAGTAACTTTTGGAACTTAAATAAACCTTTTCTCTCTCAATATAGCCTGGCTCTTTTAAATGAAAGCTTTAACCTTCACAAGCATTACCTCTGAAATGAGTTTCAAGAGCCAGTTGTGGAAGTCAAAAACTGAATATGACCTCCTTGCTCTCAGCTGGGTTCTGCCATCCCCTTGAAGGAGGGAGTACCTCAGCCCTCAGGAAGGACAGCCTGGGCCTGCCAGGATTACCATGCATGGAAAATGCTTCCAGTTTCCAGAGGGGCAGGCTACACTCTTAGGATCAACTTTCCCATTACAACAACAAAAAGTGATGGGCAGAACGTTTTCCACACTTCACCTTTTTTTAACTTTTATTTTGGGTTCGAGGGTATATGTGAAGGTTTGTTTTGTAGATAAACTCATGTCACAGGGGGTTTCTTGCACAGATTATTTCCTCACCCAGGTATTAAGTTTAGTGCGCATTAGTTGTTTTCTCCACTCCTCTCACTCTCCACCATCCACCCTCAAGTAGACCCCAGTATGTGTTGGTCGCTTCTTTGTGATCATGAGTTCTCATCATTAGCTTCCACTTGTAAGTGAGAACATGCAGTATTGGTTTTCTATTCTCCTTCTCTTTAGCAAACTTCACTTTTAAAGCTAAAAACCTGAGAGATAAACACCTGTAACCAGAGAGGTTAGCAGGCCATGGGAGCACCAGAGCCACTGGTGCCCTGTGACTACTTGCCAGAACTGCTCACTTAAGCTTTGAATCAGCAGCCGTGCAAGTCAGGAAGAATAGAATTCAGAGACTAGATCCCTTCCAAGCTGAGAGGCCTCAGAGTTGACTTCCCACAGGGAGCTATACCCTCAGGGGTAAGGTGAACTAGATCTTAATTCACCTTTTCTCCCTAATCCTAGAGAACTTCTGAGAAGCCTTAGTGCCTTAGTGCTGAGACAAGCAAAAGAAGAAAAGTGAAAGGATAAAATATCCCTAGGAAGAAGTAGCCACACGTGAGTCCTTCCTCAGATTTGAAACTCCCATCCTGGATTAGCCAAAAAAACCCAAGCCAGGAATTTGATTTTCGGTTATTCATGAGCTTTAATAACTCTAGGTGCCTGAAAAAAGCAAATACGAAGTGTCTCTGGAATATCTATCTTAGATCTGGAGGATCCTTCACAAATAACTGCTCAGGGGCATTCACCAGAAAACATGCAAAAATAACTAGGCACAAAAGAAAACAATATGACTAAGAACTATCAGAAAAAACAGACAACAGAAATAACCTGTACAGACTTTGAAATTGGCATTGTATGATACAGATTTTAAAAGTAGCATTTATATCTAAAGAAAAAAGGAAACTATAGAAAGTCACTTACCCCCAGATTTGATGAAAAACTCATCAGAATTTATAGATATGACCAAAATAGACAAAAATTAAAAGTTTATTGAAAGTCCATTAAATGTGTGCACACCAAAAACAGGATCCCAAAATACATGGAGCAGAAACTGATAGAGCTGAAAGGCAAAATAGACAAATTCGCAATTATAGGTGGAGACTTCAACACCCCACAATTGCCAATTACTGCTGCTAGACAGAACTGGACAGAAAATCAGCAAGGATATAGAACTAAAGACACTCAACAACAGCATCAAACTGATGTGTAATAGAACTCTCCATCCAACAACAGCAGAAGATACATTTTTTAAGCACCTATGGAATAATCACTAAGATAGGTCATATTCAGAGCTATAAAACAATCCTGAAAATGTATGAAACGAAAGTTGAAAGTACTAAAAAGAAAAACAGAAAATCCACAATCATAGTGAGAGATTTTAACATGCCTCTGTTTATAACTAATAAAAGAGGCAGACAAAAAAATTAGAACACAGATTTAAGTAAAACAATTAGTAATCTTGACTGAATGGACAGAACATTACATTTGACAACCATAGAATATGCATTCTTTTTAAGCACACGTAGGACATTTACCAAAACTCACCACATACTAGGACATAAATCAAATATCAACACGTTTCACAAGATTGAATCAATATGGAGTATATTCTCTGACCACAGTGCAACTAAGCTAGAAATCAATAACAAAAAGATAACCAGAAATCACAGTTTTGCAATTAAGAAAAATACTTCTAAATAATTCATAGATCAAAACAGACGGGTAATAATGGAAATTAGAAAATGCTTTGAACTGAATGATCATGAAAACACTACATATCAAAATTTGTGGGATTACTTAGAGGGTAATTTTATAGCCTGAACTGTATGTAGTAGGAAAGAAGGATGTGAGGGTGATCTGGCTGCGACATCTGTCACCCCATTGATCACCAGAGTTGATTCGGTTGATCTGGCTGGTTAGGTGGGTTCCCCTTCCTCCCTCACCGCTCCATGTGCGTCCCTCCCGAAGCTGCGTGCTTGGTTGAAGAAGATGATCATCCCCGATAGAGGAGGACCAGTCTTCAGTCAAGGGCATACGAGGAGCTGCACTCCTCTGCTAGAACCTCTAAACAAGTTCTCAAGGAAATAAGCAGACTGCAAATTAAGTTTAGGCGTACACCACAAGAAGTTAGAAAAAGAATAGCAAAATAACACCAGTAGAGTAGAAGGATAGAATTATTAAAAATAAGACCAGAAATTAGTGAAACAGAAAGCAGACCTTCAGTAGAGAAAACCAATATGCCAGAAGTTGGTTCTTTGCAAAGAACCAACTAATAAAATGACAAGCCTCTAGCAATATTGCCCAAGGATAAAGAAAGAAGTCACAACCAACATTAGGAATGAAAATGGGCATCAGTGCAGATGGTTCAGATAAAAGACATTAAACAGATAAAAGAATATCATAAAGAACTTTATGCCTATAAATTTCAAATTTTAGATATGATGAGCAGAATCCTGGAAAATGTAAGTGGCCAAAATCATAACGAAGAAGTGAAAATCTGAATTATGATCATTAAAGGAATTAAATTAGTAGTCAAAAATTTGACTACTGAGTCTGCTCCCACTCAGGATGAGGCACTGGAGATATTTATCACCTGCCTGAATCCAGGCTGCCAGGTGGTGAGCGTCTCTCTGTATGTGCAACACCACTGCTCTCTCTTATCTAGGAATGTACCAGGTCGTCCAGGGTATCATCATCTCTCCTGTCAGTGACAGCACAAATTAAACTCTAGCCTCACAAAACTTCGCTGGTGAGTTCTACAAAACACTCAGCAAAAAAAAAAAAAAAAAAAAAAAAAATGTTGTTTCAGGCTGGGCACAATGGCTCATGCCTGTAATCCCAGCACTTTGGGAGGCCGAGATGGGTGGATCACTTGAGGTCAGGGGTTGGAGACCAGCCTGGCCACCATGGCAAAACCCTGTCTCTACTAAAAATTAAAAAATTGGTTGGGCATGGTAGCACATGCCTGTAGTCACAGCTACTCGGGAGGCTGAGGCAGGAGAATTGCTTGAACCCAGGAGGAGGCTGCAGTGAGCTGAGATCACACCACTGCACTCCAGCCTGGGTGACAGAGCAAGACTCTGTCTCAAAAATAGTTATTTCAGTCCTAACACAAGATCTGTTACAGGATTGAAAAAGAACTCTCCAACACTTTTTATGAGGCTAGCATAACCTTGATACCAAAACCTGATTAGGACAGTGAGAGAAAGGAAAATTATAGACCTGTCTTACTACCTAAAAAACAAATTAGCAAATTGAACCCACCAATACACAAGAAAGGTAATATATCTTGGCCAAATAGGGCTTATCTCAGGAATGCAGTGTTAGTTTAGGATTAGAAAATTCATCAATGCAATTTACTATATTAATTGAGTAAAGAAGAAAAAAAATCGCACAATCAAGAGTTGCAGAAGAAAACATTTAATAAAAGTCAACATTCATTTATGGCAGGCACTCTTAAACTAGGAATAACAGGGAATGTCTCGTAACAACATATTTGTCAAGATAGACTAGGCTGGCTGCAATAATAAATCCTCTAGTTTTAGGAGCTTAACACATGAAAATGTATCTCTCACCAGATGAATCCCATGTGGGTTTAGAAGATTTACAGGGCAGTTATCATAGTGAGCACAGTCCATGTCTATTTCAAAGTACACTTTCCCATTCCATTATCAGCACATTCCTCCCAGGTCAGTGGTGGCCTGTGCAGTCCATCTACAGCCAATACCCACCAACCCTAGTTCACGCTAAAATCTCATCCTTTTGTCCTTCATCCTCAAAATCCCCATTTGGGCTAAGAAACTACATATAATTTTCATCCTCACATAGAAGGCAAAAATAGTGCCCCTGTTAATTCCTAGAGGAGGGGAAGTCATGCTGTTCCTCAGCTATATCCTGATCCTAACTGTCCACACTGCTGTATGGGACCCTTGCCTGAGCTCCACCCTCACAGCCTTTGTCTCAGCAGAGAAACCTTTCTCTCAGTGCTCTCTGGGTTATAGAAGGCTCTAGAGGAGAAGCACATGTTCACTAAGGTAGTGCCTTTACCCTTGCCTAAAGGAGCTACCCTTTCTGCCCCATGAGAGAATGCCAGAGTCTACTCCCATTCAGGATGAGGCACTGGAGATATTTAGCACCTGCCTGAATTCAGGCTGCCAGGTGGCGAGCATCTGTCTGTATGTGCAACACCACTGCTCTCTCTCTTACCTAGGAATGTACCAGGTCATCCAGGGTATCATCTCTCCTGTCAACGACAACTATGGGAAGAAAGACCTCGCAGCTTCTCATCACCGAGTGGCTATGGCCCGGCTGGCCCTGCAGACATCCGACTGGATCCGGGTGGACCCCTGGGAGAGTGAGCAGGCACAGTGGATGGAGACAGTGAAGGTGCTGAGGTAATGGTAGTCACTCTCCTGTGTGATGACCAGGGGTCACGGGAGATGTCTGCAGAGCCTGCAGGGTAAAAGGTAGGGCAGATTGTGGGGCTGGGTTTCTGCCAGGCCTTCTCAGCAAATATCCAAGAAGCAGTTTCTATTTAGCAGGAGAGAGACCAACAGATTCATATTCTCAGAGAGGTCCCTGAGCAGAAAAATTACAAAACACTATACTTTCAAAAGCACTTTGTAGAAACACCCAACCTTATGTCAGATGACTGTAGCACTGGGGTCTAGCGCCACCACTTAGTAGCTGTGTGACTTTGAGCAAGTGATTTGACGTCTCTGAGATGTATTTCTCACTTGCAAAATGGAAACAGCAAAACCTAATGAGGATTTTTTAAATGTAAATAACTTTCCTGACCCAGAACTACATAATAATATTTAGTAGGTGGGACCTTTTGTTATTTTTGTCATAGTCTAGGTTGAAAACTACATCTCTAGAATAAGCTGTCTTTTTTAATTGTACAATTCCTGGGTTATGTAAACCCAGACTTTTATGTGAAATAGAAAAAAAGACTATAAATCTAGAAACAGTTACTCTGGATTATTTTTTCTTCTGGAATTTCTATTTGTATTCAGCATAAGTAATCAAACCGTTTAAAACCCCAAGCCAGCCCTGAATGTTAGGGCAGTGGGTCACTAGCTTGTGTCTGCAAACTTTAAGGAGAATTGCCAGAGAAGCAGGAAGTCCCACGTCTCCTGGCTGTTGGGATTGTGAGGATGGCCTGCCTCATCACTAATGACAACCAGCTCTGCTGGAAGGAATTGCAAATTGCTGTGTCTTTTGTCTGTTTAGAACCGCAGGCAGGAGAATGGCGGGAACCAGGGAGGCAGAGCTTGCAGTGAGCTGAGATCCGGCCACTGCACTCCAGCCTGGGCGACAGAGCCAGACTCCGTCTCAAAAAAAAAAAAAAAAAAAAAAGAACCGCTAGGATCGGCAGGAGATGGGAGGCACAAGGGATGAGGTGTGGAATGATTGACAGGCCTGTTCATGATATGTTTTAGTTTTCATTTTTTACTTGTCTTCAAAATCACTTGGGAGAAAAAGGTTTACCTTTTTAGTAGAGGTAATCATTTAGTTTTTATATCCTGGTTCTTATTACTTACCTTTTACTGGGGAAAGAAGCAGCCGGAAGCATTCAGCAGTTACAGTGTTGCTTCAGAACCTGTTGCCAAATTAAAAGGAGAGCCATTATAAAATAATTGTTATGACACATGCTCTTCTTTATTTTTTTAAACTACCCATTAGTATAAACAAAGACCCATATATTGAAAATTATATAAGGAATAAATTGACACCTAGATCATCCTTTTAGAATGAGTCATTCAGTCATTTCTCATTTATCTAGGCTAAGAGAGGGGGAATAGAAGCAAGAGAATAGATAAATCATCCAACAAGTAATTTACCTTGAATATGTAGGCAGAAACAGACACTTTTTCCTCCACCCAGTGAGAAGCACTGTAGCCTAGGACACAGGTTTTAGAGCCAAATTTACTAGCTGAATGACTTAGGTGATTTAGCCTCCCTGAGTCTCAATTTCTCACCTAATAAAATGGAAATGACATCATCACCCACTTCACTAGGATTCTGTGTGAATTAAATGAGATGATGTAGGCAAAACACCTGGTTTATGGTAGGTACTTAATAATGTTAGCTACCTTCCCTGAATCCCTAATGCTGGCCCATAATTTGTCCTCAAAACAGATAAGCCATTCATGGATAAATAGGAGTTGACCATAGTACTATTTATGATTACTTGTGCTTTGGCTGCAAAATACAGGAGTGAGCTAAGATTGTACTGAACGCATTCTTTTTCTTTTTAATTTTTTTTTTTTGTTTTTGAGATAGGGTCTCAAAAAAAAGCTCCATGGTGATTCCAATACAGGCTAGCCCACCACTTCAGCTGCCAAGTTTATGAATTAAGCTCTGTTGCTCAGACTGGAGTGTAGTGGCACGATCTCGGCTCACTGCAACCTCCGCCTCCTGGGTTCAAGCAATTCTCCTGCCTCAGCCTCCCAAGTAGCTGGGATTACAGGCACACACCACCACGCCCAGCTAATTTTTTGTATTTTTAGTAGAGGCGGGAGTTCACCATGTTGGCCAGGTTGGTCTCCAACTCCAACCTCAGGCGATCCACCCAGCTCAGCCTCCCAAAGTGCTGGGATTACAGGCATGAGCTACCACACCTGGCCTGTTTTTAATTTTTTTTTTTAGTATCTCCTTTATTCCTGTGTTTCTTGGTGTTGGCCTGCACACTGGAATCACCCAGGGAGCTTTTAAAAGTAACCATGTCTGGGTCTCACCCCAGAGACTAGCATGTCATTGGTCTGGGTTGGGGCATCAGGATTTTTAAAAGCTACCGGGTTATTCTAATATATGGCTAGCCAGCAGCTTCTGCTGCCAAGTATATGAATTAAGTTTATGATCAGTGCCAAGATGCATCCAAACCAGTGGTCTCAACTCTGGCTGCAGGAATCACTTAATAAGCTTTTTCAAATGCTCCTCCCACCCACCCCAGAGATTTTGATTTGTCAGGGATGGGCTCTAAACATTGCTATTTTCATAAAGGTTCCCGTATGTATTTTGTGCAACCAAAATTGAGAATCACTGTTACAGTCAACACAGTTTTATCAAATGCTGATTAAGATTTTTAAAATTATTATTTGGAGTGAGTTTCATCTCCAAAATGTACCAACTGCATTTGTGTTTGATTACTAACACTTTCTGAAAAGTATCAAAATTGAAGATTTGTAAGACTGAAAATCCAGTTATAATTGTAAAGTCAGGTGGTTTTAGAAGCATGGTAGAAATCCACCCCATCCTTTGCTCCATTTAGTTTCCTCTTGATAATGTCCATAGTGAATCTACATCATAGTGGCATAGTAACAAACATCTCTATAATGGAAATTCACTGTGGAGCTTATTAAGGATTCCTTCTTTCCCTATAAGATTGTTTCTTTTCAATTCTAATTTTTTAAATCTAGGTCAACTTCCATGCCTTTAGGACACTTGATAACATATGTCATTCACCCTTTCCTTGTCTTGTGGGCAAGGCCTTAGTCACATGCCACTCGATGTAATCCATCATCATCATCATCGTCATCACCCTTTCATGCATCCCTTTGCAAACGTGATCTTGTGTTGTCCTCATTTTACAGATAAAGAAACTGAGGCTCAGAGAGGCTACGTTAATCACAGTCACACACAAATAAACAGGACGTGGAGCTCCCATCTGTGGAGCTCTGAAGCCACCCTTATGGCCATCTTCAAAAACAGGGATCTGCAGGCTGGGAGCATGATGTGGCTGGCTTTACACCTGCTACAGCTACCCTCCAATCTTTCCTGAAGGCCAGTGGGGCTGCTGAGGACACCAAGAACGTGCCCCCAGGGTCAGTCCACAGGCCCAAGGTACCACTCAGGCAGGCAGCAAGAAGCAGTAATGGTCATGCCCCATGGAGGCACAGTGGAAGTCCCTGGCAAATGCATGTTGTATTGAAAGTAATTATTTCCACAACAAAGTTCAGAGATCCAGCTAATATTCAAAGTAGGGTCAACTTGAACTAGCACCTTCAAAGTAAGCAAAATGAGAAACACCACCACCTTTTACTGATCACCCTCTATGTGTGCCAGGCTCTTTCATGTATATCTAATAAGCTCGGCAACTCCAAGAGGTAGGTGGGTTTAGCCCTGTTTTATACGTGAGGACATGGAGATTCAGAAAGGGTTGTAAAATACTTCAAGTCCTACAGTTAGAAAGTGGAGGTGAGACTCGATCTACTTCAATCTGATGTGAGAGCCCATACCAATCCAAGGGTGAATCCTCAGAAATAAAGTTTACCAGAATCAAAGCAGTAAAACAATAATGAAAACACTGAGTCCAGCCAGGCTCTAAGAAGACTCTGCTGAGATAATCTGGAAGGGCTTTGAACCAGGTTAAATGTATTCATTCATCCACTCCTTCCATCATTCCTGAATTCAGCAGACCTCAGGAGCATTTTCATGGGTGCTAGGAATAGAAAGATGAATTCAGTGGTATCTCTGTTCACAATCTGGTGGGAAGATAGACTAAGAGTAATGATAATAACAGTTAACATTTATTGGGCTCTTTTTCTGTATGGGCTAGTGCCAAGCATTTCAATTAATCCTCACAAAAGCTCTCTGGGGTAGGTTCTGTCGTTATCCCTCATTCTCTAGATAAAGAAACTAGAGACACTGAAACTCCAGAGCTACTAGTTAGAGCCAGAATTCTAACCCGGTCTAATTCTAGAACTTAACACTGTGCCCCCTCCCAATGATATTCAGCTGCAGGCCACTTCCCCAGTGTTTGGCAAGGTAGAAGCACTTTTTCATTCATGATCTTGTGATACTCAGTGTAGATAAGGCCAGCATTAACTTTCATGACCAGTTTACACATGTGGTCCACATGGCTCTGAGAGTATCAATACTACAGGGTGTCAGGGTCATTCAAGCAAAAAAGCCTGAACTTAAACCCACCCACTCTCATATGTTTTTCCCACCAGGCACTACTGCCCCCTAAATACAGCTCTAGTAAATGCATAATATAGGAGGTGGAAGTTGGCAGATCAGATTGAAGCAAGAAGGGGTGTATAATAATTGCCTGTGTTTGACAAAAGCATATATAGGTATCTCATGATTTGCACAAGATTGATTGCTAAAGAAGGCAGGCATGCCAAATTTGTGGAAGTCTAATCTTTGAAATGCCCAGTGCACTTCGTGTATATTAACCCCTTTAATCTTCATAACCACCCATCAGAGGTGGGCACTGTCATAATTCCTCACTGGCAGATGCAGCACCATCCACGTAGAGACTTGAAATCACCCACCCAGGGTCACACAGCCAGCTGGTGGAGGAGCTGAGATTCAACCCAGGCCATCTGGCTGCAAGCCCTGGCTCTTGGCCGTCACCCTATTGCCTTCTAAAGTACTAGTTCCTAATGAGAGCAGGCAGCTTTTCTGGGAGCTAGCTGTGGGCCATGCACTGTGCCAGTGCTTCAAAATGTGTGTGTCTCCTTCACCTTCACAAGAGCCTAAAAGCAGGTGTTGTTATCCCTGCTTCTCAGATGAAAATGTGTCTTGAATTCAAGTCTGTCTGATTCTAATAGCCATGTCCTTAACCCCTACTCAACAGTGACTCCTTTTTTTTTTTTTGAGAAATATTGAAGAAAATGTAAAAGAGTAGAAATGTACTAATTTCCCTGCCTTCACCCATGTCACATGGAAAGTAGTGGACTGTCTTTCACAGGACTCTCCGTGAAGACCCACATGGCTTTCTGTCCCAGCACCTGGCAATGCCTGCCACAGAGTAGGCCCTCGACAGTTATTTGTGGAATGAGTGAACTAAAGTAGATAAAAGCAGGTTGAGACAAAATCCCTGGGTGGTTTTGAGGGCTGGAGGACAGACATACCCTGAGCCCATATGTTTACAACGCAGGCATCATCACAGCGAACTGCTCAGATCTCCACCCCAGATGGAAGGCCCAGACCATGGCAAAGCACTCTCCCCAACCCCTGCAGGTGGGTGCCGACCCTCTTGTCTGTAGGGGAATGAGATGTCAGGGATTCTGTGAGAACTGAAGCAGGTAGGGGTGGTCACAGCTGTAGAGGACTTGAGTCCAACCCTCTGGGCACAGATAAGGAATTTAAGGCCTGCTTGGTTGGGATGACACTTCTGAGGTTGAAATTCAGATTAGACAATCTGCCACCACCCCCTGTAAATTGCTCTGCTAATTTGGGATTTTTTGCCCCAAAGAAGTTTACCTACCCTTGTGACTTGTTCTAATGACATGGATTATAGTCAGGGTCACACGGGGATAAACTGATGAGTGCTGCTGGGTTTCTTTTAAAAGCCTTAGCCTTTTTGAATGTAAAATATGCCATTATAAAGCTTGAACAAAGAGACTAAGACTTTATTTATAGCAGAATTACTCAATGGTTCACTCAAAAGAGGAAACCTATTTTTAAGGGAATTTAAAGTTGGTTTGGATTATCCTCTTAATTTGTAAGCCTAGATGTGTAAGCCAGGAAGTGTTGTCATTTCCTGGTGTTTGATAAAACCTTGTTGGCTGTGATTTCACGGTGTGAGCTGCCCTGGTGTCAGGGGCAAAATGCGTAACGCTCTCATGCAAATAAGCAGGAGCACCATGCAGCGGTGGGCGTGCAGATTCCAGCAGGTCATCTGGAGAATTTCCTATGGCAGGGTCTCCAGACTTTGGTTGGTGGAACACTGCTTCCAGATTAGAAGAGTTTAGGAATGCCGAGGTTTAGCACACCTAATGTGGTTTCTTTACTGCAAGACTTTTTAGAGCCTTTACTATGTCCATGTGCATTGTAATTCTACAAGAAAGAGAAATACCTTGCAGTCATTCTTATCACTTTTTTGAGTATGGAACTCTTTGTTCAATATCTGTTAGTATTTTTCAGAACTAGTGCTTCCTAGAGCAAGATTGGGAAACACTCTTCTAAAAAGACTTGGAAATGCTACCAGGCCCTAAAGGTGCCATGCAACAGTCCCCAAATGCTGGCCAAAGGATCACTCACAGCAGTATCCCCTGTGCAGCTTGTTAAAAGCACTAATTCCCAGGTGTCTTCCCAGACCTTCTGAGTGGGAGTAGGGCCCAGGAATCTGGATATTTAATAAGCACTCTGAGGATATGCTTTACAGCCAGTCTGAGGGACTGTGCATGAGAGTAAGAATCTAAGGAGGAGTTACAGTACCTCCTATATAATCATCTCATATAATGTTTATTACATTCCTCTGGTCTCTCTGTCTGCCTGACCTCTCTGTTACCTGCATGGGCTCCTTCCTACCCATCCCCCATAAGCACAGTGCCCAGTACTCATTATCAGCCTCTCCCTTCTTGCTGCATCATCTCTGACTCAGCAGGCATTCTTAAAAGGATTCTACAGACACTTTCTGAGCACCTCACTGGATGAGACTCTGAGCTCAGGCTGAGAACAGAGACAGCCAGCCTCAGCCCCCATCCCAAGCTGGAGACAGGGTATGAATGGAGGTGAGTCCAGGCATGAATTAGGAAGACTGCATGGAAGAGGGGGCACCTGCACTGAGACTTGCAGGATGACTGGATTATTGAGGTTGGAGACATTTCTGGGCCAAGGGGCAGGCCAAGGAAAGCACAAGGGTGGGAGATGGCGTAAGTGGGAGGCACTCCATGCCACTGGGGCAGCCTGGAGCCTCCAGTGAGAGGCAGGGGCAGCCAGAGTGACTCAGGAGGGACAACACACTGAGGCTCCCATCCTCTCACGCTTCGCCTCTCTGCGTATGCTTCCAGAATCCCTGTCTCAGCTTTTTGCCTGGCCTGCCCCTCCTTCCTCTTAATTCTTTGTTCCCCTATTGAAAACCTGTCTGTGAGGCCCAGTTCAGAATTCACCTTCCCTGTGGAACCAGCCCCCGCTGCTCTCGTTAATATGAGCTCTCTCCCTCTGCCAAAGCCCACTCCAGGTTCTTTCCAGATTCATTTTTCTAGGGGCTACCAACTTACTCTGCTTGGCCCTATATTGTTGAGGGCCTCTTTCTCTCTTTTCAGACCCTAAATCCCACTCATCTTGTTCTATTCTAAAGTAACTATTTTTTAAAAAAGGGATTTTACATGAAATGAAAACTGTTTTTCAGTTTACCAAAATATATCAGGGACTTTAAAAGTCTTTGCACTCTGCTTGATAAATTCCCATTCTAGGAATCTGGCTAAGGAAATAATTAGAGATTGGGACAAAGATTTATGCAGAAAGATGTTTATCACAACAGTTTTTACAATGGCAGGAAGTGAAAGCAATCTCAATGTTTAAATATAAAGGAAAGTGTACGTAAGTTTTACTGTATACATAGGATAAAGAAACTACATAAAAGGTTTTGATGGTGTGGAGAAACGCTTATGAAGGAAGTGGAAAAAAATCAGGATACAATACTGCATATAATCTCAAGTATATAAAAATATGATTATACTTTCACATCTGTTTGCATGTCTAAATAGAAAAGACTAAGGAAATGCACTAAAAACTGATGGTGTTTTGTTGAAAGCAGAATTATTGTTGTTATTATTTCTGCTTTAAGTACTTACATATTTTCCATATGTTCCATAATGAACACAGTTTGATGTTTGTAATTGGGGTAAAATGTAGAGCAATTAAAAACAGGAAGGTGGAATTTTTCTCAGCATAAGTTTGGCTTTTGATGAGATGGCATGTGTGTTACTAGTGACATATTTCTAAAGGACCATTTTGTGTGTTGCGTATTCTATTGGTGTGCTGTTATACTCTGGGGTTGCAAATTACATGATGAGCTCAGCAATTTCTGGCTGCCAGAGGCTTGCTTTGCCCATCACGTCTGTGATTTGCAGGACTCCTTGGGCTCACCCAGAGTCATATGGATTGCTACATTCTGGGCTGCTTGGGTGTGACACTTTGGGATGGATGGTGCTTCCAGTTCTTTAACAGCTGACTCTGTCTGTCTTTTGTGAAGGTGGCCCCCGCCCATGGCTGATGGAACTGAGCACAGCTCAGCCACATTCAGAGGATTCCCTCTCCCAACAGAGCAGGCCCTTTATCTGTTTCCGTTTTATACTGAATGTTCCAAGGTGGCCTTGTATGGTAAATTTAGGTGCTGCCTGTCAGATGCTTCATCTCTCTTGTCCTGTTTAGACCCAGAAGTCCCACATTTCTGAGTGTGTCTGTGAGGTACCATGACAGACATCGCTGTTGGTGGCAGTGTTCACATGCTGCGCCAGAGAGGAAATTTACATTGAATTCTCTCCATTGCTCAATTCCCATAACTTCCAAAGAAAGCTTTACTATCCCCATTTTATGGCTGAAGAAATAGGCACATAGGCTAAGTAATTTTCCTGAGGGTACCAGCAGATTTAAACTTGAACGCAGAGCTGACTGACCTCAAGATTGGTGTTCTTTGATCTCACAGACTTAGGACAACCAAACTTTCAAAGATCCTAGTGGCACTTGCCTCACAGTCTATGTAAATTTCAGCTTTATCTGCCTTTCAAAACCCTTACCTACTCAAAGGTAGAGCACACTGCCCCCAAAATGCCCACGGACATCCTGTTTGTTTATGTGTCTGTCTCACTGTTAGGAGAAATCATATTGATTTCTTTATACTACACCCTGGAGTTACATACTTTGGACTTGGATAGAATCACTCAGTCTAAAACTTTTGTAACCTGGTTGTAAATGGATTTGGAAGAGATGTGTGAATGCCTTTGTGAGCCCTGAAGACAGGACTGCCAGGAGTTGGAGGTCTGAGGCCCATGTTGCCTGAGAAGTGATCTATCACATGGTATTGTCATCATGGAATAACAGGCACCACCAGCCTCACAGATATGTCTTTGATTTGGGGGGCAGGGGAGGTGTGGGCACTTGTTCCTTCTAGGCAGGGCTCAAAGTGAATAGTATTCCTTACTGTCATTGTTAATGAATCAAACCGTACCAAATATTGAACCTGACATGCAGAAACTGTCCCCACAAAAAAATCTATTGGAAAAAGAAGGTGGTATCTTCTCTGTTCTCTGACCTGTAGGAAGAGAGGGGATGTGTCCTAGGCCCCAGCCGAACTTGGAATGAAATGCACATCATAGTACCTTCCCCATAGGAAGATCACATGAAACTACCTAATTGTTTGAGAGACCAAACATAGTTCTTTATACTACACTGGTTGGATAGATAAGAAATTGGAGTAACGCTTCACAGATGCAGAGCGGTTCAAACACACATTATGTTGTGAGCAATGGGACCAGCCCAAATTAGTGAAAAGTGTGTTACTGAATAATTGTTAAATGCAATTTTATTGGTTTAAAAAGGCCAGACGCTGGGAGATAATTCATAAATGTTGAGTGCGTGTTTCTATGAATAGAGTGGTAGATAAATGAGTAAATGGATAAGTGAACGAATAAATGAAGCGTAATATCCTCATTTTAAAGTTGAGATTGCATGAGGGGTATTGAATGGCAGAACCAGAATTTGGATCTAAGGTGTCTGGATCTAGAGTCTTAGTTTGTAACCACTAAGAGTTCATACATGCGTGAATGAAGGAATGTTTGAATATCATTTACTAGACCGGTATTCTGCCGCTAGTGCATCTGAAAAGTGTGTTTCTGTGACTGCATATGTTGCCTTAAATGAGTCCAGAGCGCATCATCTCATGGAAACTGAGACCCAGAGAAAGAAAGGGCTTGGCTCCAACCGCACAGCAGCCTGTGCCCAATTGAGGCCAGGACTCAGACCTCTCCATGACACCTCCAGTCTCTCACTTTCCAATCCACAGTCACTCCAGTGTTTTTGTGTGAACTCATCTCTCTGGTCCATGTTTGGATTCCTTCAAAGGTTCTACCTTAGAGGATCCCAAACTGACCATTTACACCAGGTTTTTCCCCGGTATGGTAGCCCTGGAGCCTCTACTTACTGAGACTTTGTGTGACTGACAGGTACCAGTGCTCTGGGACCCCAGTCTTTACCATCTGCTGAAGCTGTGATCAGCTTCTGGAAGAATCAGAGACCCTGCAGCTTGTTTCTAGCACAGACTTGGATTTTCTTTGCTGATTAGCTCACCAAGAGGGACACAGATAGTGCCAGGAAAATCAGTCTAGGTCTCTAGGAAGGACTTCTCCAGTATAATGCAAGTACAGGTTCCCACCAGCAGGCAGCAGCAGAACCCAGCAGTTGCCCACCTGGAGGATGGCTGCCTGGGTTTGACTCCTGACTTCTCTGCCTAGCTGAGTGACCTCTAGCAAGTCACTTATCTGTCTCTGCCTCAGTTGCCCCCTCCATAAAATGGGCACAACAATACTCACCTCATAAATTGTTCTGGGGTGCATATGGTATTATCCACATAAACAGCTTAGTAGTAGTGCCCATAGTAATCTCCCAATAATGTTATGTATTATTTTATTATCACAATTAGCATTCTGTTAGAACACATTCCAAAGGATTATCCACATTGAGCATTGTTCTAGAGCTTTGTTTTATTGGAAACTGCAATGAAAAGGCCACCAGCTGGAGTCTTAGAGACCTTTTGATTATCCAAAGAGCCTTTATAATTCATCTTTATAGTGAGATTTTTATATAAAAGTGCCAGGTACTAGTTCCTAGTAACACAAGAGCTGAAATGGATTTCAAATAGGGCAGTGACTTGTCCAAGGTCCACAGCTTATTGGTCTCAGGGCTTTCAGAACCTTACCTTCCATCAGAAGACACAGTACTGGGTACAGCACAGCCACCTTTAAAGCACTCTGCCTTGGTCCAGAGCAACCACAGACAGACTTCTGTTAGAACACTGAAAAACAAAATTCGAATTAGTTGTCATTTTTCCAATATTAAACAAAAGGTGTATTGATTAAATCATTACTTACAACTGTATTCCCTGAAATAGCTGCAGATTCATTTACACACTTTTTCTTTTCAAGTCATGAACATGGAGACAGAGTTCTCGATACATTCCAAGAAAAGCATTTTGTGAGACTTTCCAACAGAATATGATGTTGTCTTTCCTGGCAGTGACCCTTCTGTAACTTTACTGGGTCCATCCTTGTTTTTGCAGCTGTGCCTGAGCTGAAGCTTCTCTGCGGGGCAGACGTCTTGAAGACCTTCCAGACCCCCAACCTCTGGAAGGATGCGCACATCCAGGAAATAGTGGAGAAGTTTGGCTTGGTGTGCGTGGGCCGGGCAGGTCACGACCCAAAAGGGTACATCTCAGAATCTCCCATCCTACGGATGCACCAGCACAACATTCACCTGGCCAAGGAGCCCGTGCAGAATGAGATCAGTGCCACATACATCAGGCAAGCTTTGGGCCAAGGGCAAAGCATAAAGTACCTGATTCCCGATGCTGTCATCACCTACATCAAGGACCATGGCCTCTACACCAAGGACAGTGCCTGGAAAGGCAAAAGCACCCAGAGCGCTGAGGCCAAGACAAGCTAGGGAGGGGGGACTCATGACCCACACCTCCTCCAGCAAGGTCCTGCTGAGGATAGGGCTGTTAAGGTTTCTGTTTTACTTTGGTTTTTGCTTCTCCATTTTTCATTTGCTTTATTTCTACAATGTTTCTACTTCTGAGGAGTCTTCTGTCCCAGGAAGAGATACCTTCTTTGCAGGAGAGGAAAGGTCTAAATCACAAGGATAGACATTTATCAAAGAAGTTAAAATGGTGTGGCAGGTCATTAGGATTAGGCAGAATCTCTCAGAGCTGCTGGACAAGGAGGCCTACTTATTTTGTGTGGATGGTAATTATGGCGTGCACACTGAATGCAGTTCTGAGCATGGCAGGGGCCCCTGAGGGTCAGATCAGAATTGCCCACAATGCGTTTTTTTAACTAGGACCAGGTGCAGCATGCTAGTCTTGATTGGAAAGATTTGACAGGATGCTAATTACTGAACAGTGGGTTTTTGTCAACGCCCTGGTTTCAGAATATGAACTGAGGAGTCAAACAGTTGGAAACAACACATTGCTGATTTACATTGGATCTTGCCTTACAAACCATTGTCTGCCTGCCTCACCAACCTTTCATAAAATTTAAACAAAACTCTTTCTATGTAGTGATCCTCAAGCAGTATTTTTGATATAGCAAGTGTCAAACTTGCTATAGTATAAAAGCCGGGGCTCCTGGTTTCCAGGTTTCTAAAAAGGAACTGAGGTAAAACAGATGCCTGACTGTTTTAAAGGATCTTTTTTAATGTTTTATGACTGCCTGTCTGTTTGAATACTGGCAAGGGGATAAATAATAAATTGACATCAAAAAGTACTAATGAAAAGTTTCTCTTTTTTTTCCCTTTGTTATATTATTAATGCCTGATGTACCAGCTGTTGCTCTTCTTTTTAGCTGCTCCATGAAATTTGCTACTGTTCCAATCGAACTGGCATGAATTTAAAAGTTTGTGTTTCCAGGTAGTAGGAATGGAGGAAGCAATTGCTTTTTGGTGCCACACAAATGACCTTCTAAAAGAAAGCACTGGGCCGATAGCTCTTTTCAGGTAGGTCTCTGAAACATTAGAATAGGGGCCTTATGTGCATGCAGGATTTGTCATTCTGCTCCCAAATTAGGGAAAGGTTTTGATTGGCCTAATTCTGTTTGGGTTTACTCGTTATACTTGCTGACCACATGACTGAATGCATTCAGAATTTACATCTCCATAGTTTTACTCTGGTTCATCCTTGCTACAAGTTTAGTCATGCAGAAAAACAAAGAGCCTGTTAGGAAGAATCTATTTTCTCCCCCCTCCCGCAAAACATCTCAGTGTTCGCATATGTGTCATGAAGGGAAGTAGGAAATCAGGATTTTCTGGATCCAGCAAGGTCAGGGTGGGGAGCAGATTTTGATCCCTGCAACCACTGAAGCTGCCAGCCATTCCTCACCCTAAATGAACTCTGCACTCCAAGAGGTCCCTAAGGACCCTGAAAATCAGACAGCCTAGTCCAAAATCTGCCACAGCAAGCTGTGTGACTTTGACTAACTCCCTTCCTCCACTGTGGGCCTCCATTTCCCTGCCTCTAAAATGGAAGATTTAATCAGACACCTCCAAAGTATCTTCTAGTTCTGGTTTTCTAAGACTCTGAGTGCTTCTGACTTCAGCCTACCCAGCCTTCTTTGGATCCAGTACACGTCTAGCCAGACTGGAAGCTCCCCAGGGACGGAGGATCTTTGTTTCCAGGGTCCCAGAAAGGGCCCTAATTTTATGGATCTCTAATTTCAAATCAATAATTTTTATTCTTATTTCTGGAAAAGGGCCTTCAAAATTGTACAAGGTTTTGACTCAATAAAATGGATTTGTCATTTGCCCTGATGACAGTGTAGACAGAAGGGAAGTGACAATGTATTTGAGACCTGAAGGGGGAGTTCACAAGATCTGGGGATAGGTGGAGGCAGCTGGCTTTCAGGAAGAGGGAACATCACATGCAAAGGCCTTGAGGCAGAAGAGGCCAAAATGTGCAGCATGCTGAGCTGGATTCATCATCACTTCCTGGAGAAGGGGTACCTTATTGCATCATGCACCTGACAGCAGGTGTCTGAAGCCCCGTTGCCCCTGTCCGGCCTCTCCATAGGCTCAGGGCACCAGGTCCAACCAGGTTTGGAGGTGATGTCATCATCTCCCTGATCCATGTGTGCATCATGCAGCCCCTACCAGGCATAACATCCATTTCTGAGCTTTTATGTTGTCTCTTTCTAAAATAAAACAACAGAACCACAAAACCTACTTCATTAAATACATCTATAAATAAAACATTATATATCTTAATTTCTGTACTCTCACTTTATCTCATTGATTCATGTAGCCTTTTGTTTAGCATCAGAAGAGGAATATATGTATCACTGCTGTGCTCCTGATTTATTGTGTTGACACTGACCTGCATACCTGATTCCACATTCCTTTCCATTCCCTCAGGTCCTTTCCGCATCCACTTTGCCAGGGTGTTTTGTTTATTTTGTAAGAACAGAAAAACAGTGGTTTGGGCTCCTGAGTAAATAGAATTTCCAGCCTTAAATAAAGGTTCTCCTGTGATCGCATGTACTGCCCAAGTGAGAGGAGCTCTGTATCCTAGCCTGAGGAAAGGATTTTTCATTTATAATACTGTCTATGTCACTTGGGACAGAATGATGTGAAATCCCATGTTAAACCAACAGCGCTCCAGATTTGCAAGGTACATTTGGTAATTGGGTTAATACATGAATATGAATTTCCTTATCCCCGTCCTCACACTTTCTATGCTAACAATGTTTCTGCCCTCCCTTTCTGCAAGGATCTTCGTGCATCGATTGTGTTCAATTTCAGTCATGAAGTTATTTTCTTGGATCAAAAATTGGCATTATAGATATACGTGCGTGACTAATAAACAATCTGTAATCATGCACCTAGGCACACGCCTCAGAATATTTTAGTATTGTTAAAATAACCTCATAAAGGATTGTTCATGGCACCACAGAGTGTGAGGACTAGAGGGAACCTTCAAATTCATGTTGTCTCACATTTCCAAATTATCAAATATGTAAACCCCACAAATGAATGGAGTTTCACTACTAGAAAGAATAATAATAATGTGTTCTGTGGATGAGTTTGGGGAGGCCTCCTTTCTGTTCCCCTGTTGAAAATCTATAATGTGTGGAGTGCATGCCATCTCAGTCCTACCTTCTATACACCCCCTGTATGGAGCTACTTTTCTCCATCCCTTCTGTCACCTCCCCATACAAAATGCCATCATCTCTCACTTGGATCACGCAACAGCCTCCTAACAGGATGCCCCAATCCAGTCCTGACCCTTGCAGTCCATTCTCCACATAGCAGGTAGGGCAGCTGTATGTGTGTGCAAATCTGGTCATATTACTTCCCTTCCCAAACTCGTTCCAAAGGACATTAAGAAAATGAGGAGATAAGCCACAGACTGGGGGGGGGGGGGGGAATTGCAAAATGTATATCTAATAAACAGTTTAAATTCAGGATATATAAAGAATTCTGATGACAAAAATAAGAAGACTAACTACCCAACTTAAAAATGACCAAAAGATTTGACTAGACATGTGTGGGAGAGGAGAACACAGCAGGCCTGATGTTGCTCTGTAGAAGGGTCTGCCTGTGCAGCTGGCCCTTGCCTGGCATCTGAGAACCTGGCTTTTGGAATGTCACCTCTGTTTCTAACTGATAAGGCTGTTTTGTCTTCCCAGGGCACTGAATCCTACAGTACCAGCTTGCCTAAACTGTTTGTACAAACAGTATGATTTATGGTGCATATGTGCTTTTCTTCTAGGAGTTTGGAATTTCAGTAATCACCCTTGGTTGTGTGGCAGAAGAGTGCCTACATCACTAGCCCACAAAAAACTCTGGATGTCGAGTCTCAAGCAAGGCCCCCAGGCAGAAACAACATGCACCGTTGCTGCATTTCGCCGCTGGGGAGAGAAGCATGTTCAGTGCAAACCCCACCCCAGAAGAGAGAACTTTAAAAGCCTGCACCTGGACACCTCCAGACTCTACCTTATGTGCCTTTCCTCCTGTTGCGTGGTGTTTCACTATGATAACCGTTGTGTGGATGCAACTGCCTCTGAGGTCTGTGAGTCCTTCAAGCAAGTCCCCAAACAAGATGTTTCACCAAAGAAGATACATAGATGAATATAATAAGCACATGAAAAGGTGCTCAACACCATTAGTCATTAGAGAAATACAAACCAGAACCACCATGAGATACCATTTTATGCCCACTAAAATAGTTCAAATCCATCTAGCAATCCATTCTTAGATGTCTATTGAAAGGAGATAAAAACATATGTCCACTCAGACTTGTAGGCAAACATCTGCAGCAGCATAATTCACTATAGTAAACACAGGAAGCAATTCAGGTGTCCCTCAACTGACAAATGTATAAACAAATGTGTTATATCCATGCAATAGGACACTGTTCAGCAATTTTACAAAGGACTAGTGATGCCTGCAACAACGTGGATGAACCTCAAAATGAGCTAAGCGAAAGAAACCAGACACAGAAGATACATATTAAATGATTCCATTCACATGAAATTTCTAGAAAAGGCAAAACTAAAGAAGCAAAAGCAGGTCAGAGCCTGGAAATGGGATTGACAGCAAGTGGGCACAAGGAAATTTTGGGAGTGATAAAAGTGTTCTAAAACTAGATTGTGATGATAGTTGCACAACTGTGTACATTTACTAAGGCTCATCAAACTGTGCACGTAAAATGGGTAGATATTGTGTTATTTAAATGACACCTTAATTAAGGTGTTTAAAAGAAAAATCCCCCTGAGTTTCTCCTGCTTGCCTTTGAGGTGAAAGCCCAGCTCCTCATGGGGTGGCCGCCTTCCCCCTGCAGCTCTTTCTCTGCTTCATCCATGGGGCTTTCTCCAGTTTCTCATCCACCCTCTTTCCCGTGAGTGCTCCAGCAGGTGCTGTTCCCTCTGCCTGGCACGCCTTCTCACTTCTCCACTTCCTTGGGGTAACTCAGAGTCTTCTTCAACTCTCTACCTCAAGTCACGTTGCGCAGGAAGCCTCTCTGGCTCTGCCCACTGCACTGCTAGCTCCCTGCCCTTCTCCTTGGGGACACTCATCACTCCTGAAACTATTGACTCTTCTCCTAAGTACAGCTTCTGGCTCAAAGTGGGTGCTCAATAAATATTTCATAAAATAATGTCTGAATAATCATTTGAATAGTTCTGAGAAGCCCATGATAAACAAACCTGTTTAACTTTGTGTAAACCAGTGTTTTTGAGGCATGTTTTCACAAAGAACCCCCAGCTTTTTTTGTTTTTTGTTTTTTTAAATGGCGTCTCACTCTGTCACCCAGGTTGGTGTGCAGTGGAGCGATCTTGGCTTACTGCAACCTCTGCCTCCTGGGAAGAACCCCTTTTTGTACACATATACTTGATGGTATGTGCAACACGATGTTTAGAAGAACAGTTTAGGAAGTTATTGTCCAAAGTTTTTTTCTAGTTTTTTTCCTGCTACAAACAATGCTGCAATAAGCACTCTTATGCATAAACACTTAAAAGCCAGTGCTTTTGTGGGACAGATTCCCAGGAGTTCTTATTGCTATGTTAAATGGTATGTGTACATTTTATTCTAATAGATGTTACCAGATTGTAGACAGTAGATTTTAAGTAAGTTGATTTTTAAAAAAATAAAATAAAAAGCAGAATCCCATAGAGCTGCTAAGATTCTCATTTCCTTATTCCCTTCCTTCATTATCTTTGATACGAGCCTAAGCAAAATCCATTTCTTTATTTCGACAGATAATCTATGATGAAGAATTTCAGGAATTCATTTGCCTCAGAGAGACAGCAATTCACGGGCAAACATTGTTCCTAGCATTTGCTGGGTGCCTAAATCAAGGATTATTTTTAATTATTGGCAAAAAAGGAACTCTTCAAACTGCCTAAATAAAGGAGGTGGGAGCATCAGGTATCATAAGACTGTCAAGAATGGAAGGACCCAATGACAGGACATATAATAGGTTTCAGGAGAACTGGAAAAAAGAAGAAGAAATTAAAGTTCCCTCCTCTCTCCCCTCTCTCTCTCCCCCCTCCTCTTCCTTTCTCTCTCCCTTCTCTCTCCCTGTCCTTCCCTCTCTCCCTCCTTTCCCCTCTTTCTCCCTCTTCTTCCCTCTGTCCATCTCTTTCTTCCTCTCTCTTCTTTCTCTCTCCTTTTCTCTCCCTCTCTCTCTCCCTCCTTTTCTCTCTTTCCCATCTTCTCTCTTTCTCTTCTCTCTCCTCTCTCCCTATCCAGCAGCCTTAACACCTGTGCCCAGATGACCTTCCCCCTTCACCCCTCATCTCAGTGTCATGATTCCAAATTCCCAGAGATATGCACTGTCCCTGAAAGGACTTGTTGATCCTTCCCCACACGGTCATGACTGGCAGGTCGGGGCCATATGTTTCTTCTTCAAACTGCGGCAGTGACATTTCTGTACGGGGGAAGAGTGAGTAGGAAGAAAGGAAATGATAGGCATCCCCAACACTTGAGTAAGTGCCCCTTAAATCACAAAGTGACCCAAGTAACCTGGCATTTTGTTTTGCTGTTTTGCTGGAGGCAGTAGACTAGGATGGCATGCTGGTGGCCAAGCCACATCACTGGAGGGAGAAAGGAAAGCTGGCAGGGATGGCACCTGCATGTCCGTCACTCTTCACTGTCCTTCCACTGTGGGCATCCAGGACCTGAGCCTGGCCAGTTGGGCAGAAGCTGGGCCTGGATGAGCCTGCCTTCCACAGGGGAGGGCAGAGGAAAGGAACTGAAGCTGGCTGGTGAGCCACCACCTTCAGCTCAATTCTGCAGAGGAGCCAGGAAACTCCTGCCCAAGAGGCACACTGAGCTCAGAACTGGGAGCATCGAGCCAGGCACGAGGGCCCAATCCTCTGCAGCAGCCCCAGAACCTTGTCTCCAAAATTCAACTGGCTTCTTGGAAAAAAGATGGCAAATTTGTACAAATGGATGCTTGTGAGGATTGTATGGATTTTCATCTCATCTCAAGGTGTCATCTCTTCCAGAGACCTGTCTTTCCTAACCGGTACCCTGCACCTCATTCTCATCAAACCTGGAAGAGAGCCTCTCCTCTGTGCTCCTGTGCCCCTGTACATCCCCAGTCAAATCCTCACTCATCCTGGTTGTCCTGTTTCTGCGGCTGTCTCCTTGGCCTGACTGTGCACCTGTTGAGGGCAGGGGCTGTGTTGGAACCAGCTCAGTGTCTCACAGTATACAGGCCAAATACCCCACGGAATGGCTTCTGGATAGTCTGGTGAAGGCCTGGCATCCACTCCCCCTTCCTAACAACATCCTGAGTTCCTTTTAACAGCTGTTCTTCCTCATCTGGTAGAGCATTGCTGCATGCTCATTTCCAGATTTTAAATCTGAAGTACAGCAACAGACTGAAAAAGACTGGAGTTTGTTCTTGTGGCTGTGTTCTAACCAGAACCCAGCATGAGGTCACACTTGTTTTTCTTATTTCCCTCCCAAAAATGTTTAGTGCTTGATAATCCATCTAATAAGTTTTCTTATTTCTTAAGTTCTCCAGAATCTGTTTCCGTTCTTTGTGTCTTAAATAGGAAGAAGGGTAGGGGGATGAAGGAAGAAAGGAAGGGAGGGAGGGAAGGAGGGAAACTAACTCAAACCCTGAGTGAGTGAATGGGTGAGATAAGACCACAGCTTGGCTGGAAAGCCTGCCATCAGCAGGCCAGAAGTGGACAATGGTGATGGTTGCTGTGGTGAGCAATACCGTCTTGCTGGAACAGCCAGACCAAGCCCAGACATTCACATCTATGTCAGCACTGGGCCAACCGCACTGGGCTAGCCATGAAGATGGTTTCAGAAAATTCTCCCCAGCCTTCACAAATGTTATCAGGCCCATGGTGTCCTCTGCCATCTAAGTTATGATTAGTCGATATCTACTGAGCTCCTGCTAATAAGAGACAGGAAGGCCAAGGCCCTGGGCCTCAGATTGCCCCAGATTGCCAGGGTCAGAGCGCAGGGAAGTGGCCAGGGCAACTGAGCTATAAAGATATCTGGGCTCCGGTTCCCAACATGCAGAGAGCATAAGACTCACCTACAGAGCTTCGTAAAGATGCCATCTGCTGCGCCCATCCAGACTGTAATTCAGTAACCTGGAGTAGGCCCAGGAATCTGGGCTTTAACAACACTCCACTCTGAGGCAAATGGTCTCTCTTTAGGAGACACTGAGAATTGAGAGAAGGAAGAAATGCAAGTAGGCATGCCCTGGCAGCAGCAGACAGCTTGGCCTCTGATGAACCTCTGCAGAGCTCCTAGGGGATGGAGCGCATCTGCCCTTCACCCCCTCCCAAGATAATTCCTCCCAAAATATCTTCAAATTGTGCTTCTGTCGCTCTGGTGTCAAAAGCACTCAATAGCTTCTCATCACCTCGAGAAAAACACCTGGTTTCTTGGTCGACCTTTGAGCCTCTGAATCTCATCACCTCCTTTTGCTCCTGTCTGTTCTCTGGTTGTTTATACATGAACCCTCTCCCCTGAACATCTTGAGGTCTTCTCTGTCACTGTAATAAATCACTGGTTTTTTTTTTTTTTTTTTTTTTTTGCCCATACCATTTCTGTGATCTGGAATGCACTCCCCTCTCCTCTTATCCTCTCTCAGTACTATTCAGTCCTTGGGACCCCCTTGAGCCTCGTGTCTTCCAGAAAGCTCCCCCTCCCAACCCTGACCCCCCTCCTCTGACCTCGCAGCTCATGTTGGTGTCACTCTGTATTAGACAACTGAGGCTGACATGGGGGTTCTCCGCCTCTGAATCAGGGTATGTCAGAGAATCCATGAGGAGAAATCTATTTACACTGCCTGACCTGGAAAGATTGGAATGAAATGGGGTCCTGGGAGATTTCCAGAGCAAGCCTGAGTTGGACTCTCAGGTCTCCAGACCACTGCATCAATTCTCAGTAGCACACCAGGCATCCCGACCCAACCCTAAGCTCTAGGTTGACCAACTGTGTTCTTGCTTCATCACCGCAGTCCTCCCTGAGCCCTTTCTGTGCTCCTCCTGCCCTCAGGTGCACTGTGCTTGCCCAGGCATTCAGAGGCCCAAACAAAATGGTTTTCTTAGTTCCTCAGGTGGACCCTAGACTGAGAAATAACCAACTGAAAGGTGTGAATTCAGCAAAGATCACACCCTATCCCACACCTCCGAGGAGGCAACCCAAATAAATGACTCCACAGTGTGGCAATAACAGAAAAGAGTGTGGGCTTTGGAATCACACAGAACTGGGTTAGAATTAAGATGTTTTTGACTTGGAACTATGTATGTGGCCTTCAGCCTATTACTTACTCTCCAAATTTCATTATTTACATCTGCTAAAGAGTGATAAGAACACCTATCCCATGCTATGGTTCAAGGATTAAATTAGATAACATATGCAATATATTTGCTACATGGTGACCACCCAAACAGTGACTGGGATCATCCTCGTCATGGTCTTTATCAGGCTTTATGAAAAAGAATTCTGAACCTTTTACGCTCATCACAATCTATCCCAGTGCTCCTGCGTCTTGCCTGGGGCCCCTCCACATCCACTATCTGGTCTGCCAAGGAAAATAAAGGCAAGTACTTTGGCAAGGACCCTGGGAGCCTATGTGCAGATACAATTCTTTTAAGATGGGCAGGATTTTGAATATGCTACTCCCTTGAGTCAGTTAGCTTTTGTTGTATAATGAACCACTCCAAAATTAAGTGATCTAAAATTGGGACCATTTATTATTTTTCATGAGTCTAACAGTTAGCTGGTGCCTCTGGGCCAAGATCAGCTGATCTTGCCTGGGCTCACTTACATGTACAGTGGTGACCGGCGGTTGTCTGGGATAATGTGGGCGGCTGAGCCATGTGTCTATTACCCATCAGACCAGCCAGATGTGTTCACCAGGAAGCAGGTAATAGTGTCCCAAGTGTCTGAGAACAGAAGCTGCAAGGCCTCTGGAGGCTATGTCCAGAACCGATACAACTAATTGCTTCCACCACAAATTCTACTGGTCAAAGCAAGTCATGAGGCCAGCCCAAATTCAAGGAGTGGGAAAATATACCCCATCTCTTGATGAGAGGAGCTGTAAAGCATTGTGATTTATGGCCCCTTCTGTAATCTACACAGGCCTCGAGCATTTCTCTGCATCCCTTAAGATTCTTAATCATGCACTGAAGTGAAAATCTCTGTTTTAAAATAAAGATGGATGGATGGTTGGAAGGAAGGACAGAAGGAGAGTTATATGTGCAATGCTCTATATGAAGGAGTGAGTGTGTAGACAGGTGAATGGGTAGGCAGTGGGACAATTTCTGTGGAGGTGTATTATGTGGGTAGATAATAGGAGGTTGTGATAGATGGTGAATTTGTGGCTGGGTGGGAAGGCAGTCTTCACACCCCACTCTCATCCCTGTAGCCCTGGAGCATGGTGACACAAGAACAAGACAGCTGTGCCTGTCATTGTATTAGTCCTGGCTGTTTCCTGGCAGGCAGAACCTGCCTCTCCACACCCACTGCACCCCCATGGTATGCTCCATTCCTGCTGTGCTGGCTGGCTTGCCACAGAAGCTCACTTACATAATTTTGTTTCCATAACCATATTTCTCTCCTCTTCTCCTTTCCCTTGTAGTGACACTCCTGTGCTTAAACCTTTTCAGGGGCTCCCTATTTTCTACAGGATGGAACCCAAGTAGCTTGATACCACCTGAAGGCTCTCCATGGCCTGGTCCAGCCTGTCTCTCCAACATTTTCTTCCCGTGTGTTGGACCATCTCATCCCTCCTGCCTCCCACTGTTCACCATTTGCCATGCTGAGCCACATTTGGTTATTTCACTTTCCCTGAAGATTCCAGCTTTCCTATGCCATCAACCATCATCTTAACCTTGAAGTACATTTTACAATCCTCTACTTGTTACATCTCTGTCTCCCACTGGACTTTGACTTCCTCAGGATTATGTCTCATTCATGGCATTGCCCTCAGCATCTAGCCCAGTTCCAGGCACCCAGAAGGTGCCCAGAAGTTTGCTGAAAGGATTCATAAGCCTGCAGCTTTGGCACCTTCCCCTAGTCCTCTCAATAAGTGTCCATTTTAAGCTCATGTTACTGTGTGTCCAGCTCTTGACCAGGTGCTTCAAGGAATACAGAAGGAATTTAAGACAGTAACTAGCCACAAAGCATTGACAGTCTGGGTGAAGGAGCTGAAGCAGGTGTGGACAAGCACTCAAGCATGAGAAAAATCTCTGTCCACCCAATGCAGTATAAGCAGCACCACTGGGAGAGCCCAGGGCTCTCTGGATTCAGAGTGAAGATCATGGTGGAGTTGGAGCACAAGGACTTGGTGAGTGGAGGATAAAGAGAGAATGGAGAATATTTGGGCCAGGGGATCTACAGGAAGGGATCTAAGACTGGACTGTGAGGACACAGAAGACAAAGCCACCAGCACAAGGTGATAATGAAAAGAAAAGGGAAGTAGGCATAGGGCTGGGAAAAGCTGTTGGGGCTAGATAGTGGAGGACCTCCAGGGACAAGGAAGAGAAGGAAATTGACTCCTCAAAACGACCCTGTGAGGGTGATAGCTCAGAGGCATTAGGTGACTAACTGATCCCAGACCACACAACTAGAGAATGGTGGGCCTGGGACTCAACACCAGGCTGACTCTAAAACCCAGCTCGGTTCATTGCACTGGACTCTATCTCTCCAGAGGCACTGGGGCTTCATAAATATTATTATAATGCTACTGGGAATGTGTTCTCTGTTCTTGAATCAATGTGCTCCTGGCCTATTTCTTATCTTTTTGGAAGGACAGACTCTCCACAAGCTGCCTAAACATCGTGTTTATCCTCTGCTGCTTCTGAGGAGACAGGACAGATACCGAGGCCTTGAGGCTAACCCTGAAGACGTGACCTTGGCACACTGCTCAAGGCCACCACCCTTAGTCACGGGTCAGCATGAGCCCTGATCTGGATTCACTCACAGGGAGGGCCTTAGAGGACTCGGTCCCATGCTTCCTGGAAATCAATGCAACAGCTGCTCCCCTTTCATATCTTCTTTGTATAATTCTGCCCCAAGAATGTAAAAACATTGCTATGGCAAGATTTGTTCTTTTTAAATCTGGCCAGAACCTCACTAAGGTGCATTAATCTTTAACTGTTTATAGATTTTTCTGTTTAGAATGTATGCCCTGTGCTTTCATTTCACTTGGGGATTCAAGTTCTACTCCCATATTGATGATGACTTGGGAGACTTATTTTCTCTCTGGGATTTCCTTCTGCAGGCTCATTTATCAGGTCCAGCAGGCCAGGATCCCATGGATCTCTGCTTCATTCCAGAAACAATAGGTAGTTAAGACCTTGGGCTTTAGGATCAGACAGAGCCAGACACAAACTGAGTCCCCAGCCCTGCCACTCTACCCGTGTGTCCTTGAGCAAGTTATAAAATCTCTCTAAACCTCATACTCTTCTGACAATGAAGACCCAATGGAATTTTATCTTACCCAGGATTCTATAATCAGCACAAAACCCATAAATAGTCATAACAATTATTTTTGCCAAGTCTAACTCCGTGCAAGAACTCCCATCTCATCTCTCCCTCCCATCCCTCACCCTTTCCCATCTCCCCTTTTCTTCCAAGGCTAGCTACGTGCTCTTTCTCTATCTACCTTATAGGACCACCTGCAATTCTCACCATCACCCACTGCCCCAATTAGCTCAGTAAGAGGGTGCAGGGTGAAATACACAAAACTATGATCTTCCTTAAAGGCAGGAGGTGGGGAAGGCTGTAAATGTATATAATCCATATCTTTTTCAAATTTACTATTGACCAAAAATACTTTTTAAGAGTTAAACCAAAGAGAAAACACCAAATTGAATAAATTTTCTGATAAGTCTTCAGCCCTCAAGGCCCAAGTACACCAAGTACTTGAGAAAACCTGGTCAAGGTAAGAGATTTAAAAAAAAATCCTCCCCCACACCTCACCACTGGCTCAATGGCCCTATGGAAAGCAAAACAAGCACCCATGTGGATGAATAATCTGCTTACACCTCTCTTCTGTCTAAAACTAACTTTGCAATGGCCACTCCTAGTTGCCAAGCTTCTCAGATAGCCTGCTCTACCTCCCACTTCAGTCCTTTTATGGGCATGTCATGGGGTAGAGAGGCTGACTGGCCACCAGTAGGCAGATAAATTATACTGACCCTTACCCCAACTTTCAGTGACTCTAATATAACCAAATTGTCATTGACATCTCACAATTTAGTAATTGATTCTGACTAAAAAACATTCCTAGATCACTGTCATGGCATCATAAGGGACAGAATCATGACATTCTCAGTCGTTTCATCTACCATGTCTCTCATAGGTTGAAATGGCCACTTAAGGACTAAAATCAGGCTGAAATTCAAAGACTGACTGTTTCCTATTTCCTATCAGCTCTGCCACTACCTGAGATGCTGTTTCTCAGCTGATCCAAGACCTGAGCAACCATCCTGTTAGGCATCCATAACTCCACCAAAGTCCCCATAGTCCCACTATCTGGGTTGATGGGCCTCTGAGACGCATAAGGTCTTCACCCCCAAGATAGGGCTGTCAGGACACAAGGCAAGTTCTCCCTGGCACAACCTTGAAATTCATGTGTGGGCTTCTACCAGCCGATGAGTAACCCCTATCCCCAGCCCACATCTATGCTTGCCCCACTGAAACCACAGGATTCCACAGGACCCATGCTTCATCCTCCAGGAGGCACTTCCCTTGCAAATGGATCGATGTCTACAGGGCTGCAGGACTGCAGGGTGGAGACCCGGGCATATTTGCAGAAGAATGTTAGGCTGGGTGAGTAGGCTGGGACAGAAAAAGTAGAAGGTGCTCTGTTTTTCACAAAACTGTCACAATTAATAACAGTTGCCTCACTGAGTGCCTGGATCTGCCCACTGAACCATGTTGTCATCACTGTGGGCAGGATCCTTGCCAAGTTCCACCTGCTAAACCACCCTTTCCAAGGTGCCCTAGCCATCTAGTGGCAACACAGAAGAGTCTACCACATGAGCCTGTGGTTGAATAACCGGAAGGCATGTGAAAGATGACCCTCCTTCCCCAAAACTGGACCCTGACATGACTTAGTAGGGAGCCTACCAAGATGGTGGATAGATATAGCTGCTCATGGGGCCACCTCCCATCTTCCCAGATCCTTGGAAACCCTGCTCTACTCAGAGCCTGATACATATGACATTTCTGGTAGCATGTTACACTGAGCAACCATTCACATGACATAACATCCAGGAATAAGAACTGCAAGTAGAATTTATAAATACAATTTAATAAACAAACCCAGAAGTCATATTTGTGTTCAGAAGTTGCATCCCACTCTGATAATTATTCACATGTACAGAGGGGATTAATTGAGGCTTTTATAACGCTGGCTAAATAAGAAAATGACTACTCGCTTCTTGGTATCAAAACCCTTCCGCAGTGCAAATGCAAATTACCCCAAGATACCCTTTTTCACTTGCAAAAATCCAAGAGTTTGAAATCATCATCTGATGGGAAGGCTGTGAGGAAACAGATGTTTTCATACATTTCTGGTGGAAAGGCAAAATAATACAATCCTATGGAAGGAAATTCAGCAATATCTAGCAAAAGTACATTAGGTATTTGCCCTTTGACATAGCAATTCCATTTCCAGGAATCTATTCCAAAAATACACTGGCAAAAATATAAAATGATTTAACCCACTCACTGCAGCACTGTTTTTTACAGGAAAAGACTGGAAACTACCTATGTATCCATGAGTAGGATACTGGTTCCAGAACCTATAGTACATCCACATAAAGGAGCACCATGCAGCTGTAAAAGAGAAGGAGGAGGCCAGGCGTGGTGGCTCACACCACCTGTAATCCCAGCACTTTGGGAGGCTGAGGCAGGTGGATCACGAGGTCAGGAGATCGAGACCATCCTGGCTAACACGATGAAACCCCGTCTCTACTAAAAATACAAAAAAAAAAAATTAGCCAGCCATGGTGGCAGTCGCCTGTGGTCCCAGCTACTTGGGAGGCTGAGGCAGGGGAATGGCGTGAACCTGGGAGGCGGAGCTAGCAGTGAGCCGAGATCTCACCACTGCCCTCCAGCCTGGGCGACAGAGCGAGACTCCATCTCAAAAAAAAAAAGAGGAGTAAGCTCGATGTTTTACTAAAGAAAAGTATATGTTATGCCACAATTTATCCAAAAAAGCAGAGCTATAGATATATATTTAAATTTTTATCTTATAATGAAAGAATAAACCATAAAATAAAATAGATAACCAATGGTATTGTATAAAACTTTTTTGGATCCCAATTCAAACAAATACACTGAAAAAAAGATGAGGTAACTGAATACCTGCTGAATATTTGATGACATTAGGAATTAATGTTTTTTTCTAGTCGCGATGGTGTTGTGGTTATATTTCCAAAAAATGACTCCTTCTTAGAAGCAGTCATCCCAAGAAGTTGCATTGTCCATGCACTGCTATGCAATTATGTGTTCTCAGCAAGATAATCTCACAAGGACCCACAAAAGTGTGCCTTCAGAAGAAACTACCTTTGAATACCCACCAACCCAGACAGACAGAAGCAGATCATTACAGTGGACGTAAGAACTTCCCAGTCCAATATCACTACTCCCTTTCCTTGTTTAGTGCACGAGGAATAAAAAATAAAAACTTAAATTTAAAAAGCCCAGCTATCTGGGTAACATAGGAGAAGCAAAATGCAGAAAAATAATTTCCTATAGCTTTCTAGTCCAAAGTCATAAATTGGGACAGAAAGAATGTTGAGATCACATTAAGGTCTTGCTTATTATATTGACTGACAGTTTTATTACTGGAATGAGTTTTTTTTGTTCCTTGATATGGTAGGCAGAATAATGGCTCTCCCAAAGTGTCCATACCTTAATCTCAAATAGGCTACCTTTTTAATGGCAAAAGGCACTCTGGAGATGTGATTAAAGATCCAAGATGGAGAGGTTATCCTGGATTATCTGGGTGGGCATAATGCAATCACATGGGTACCTATACAAAAGGCAAGGGAGTCAGAGAAGAAAATGTAAGGAAGGAAGCAACAGTCAGAATGAAGTGACCATGAGCCAGGAAATGCAGGCAGCATCTAGAAGCTGGAAAAAGCAAGGAAGGGATTATTCCTCCAGAGCCTCCAGAGGGAATGCAATTCTGCCAACACCTGGATTTCAGTCCATGAGACCCGTTTCAGACTTCTGACCTTCAGAACTGTAAAAGTTCATGTTGTTTTAAGCTTTTAAAAAATGAGTTCTCATCTTTGAGAGATACTTTCTGAATTGTCCCCAGATGATATGATATCTGGTATTTGCCTCAAAATAATTTTGAAAATTGGGGAGTAGGTGGTGATACAGATGAAGCGAGATTGGCTATGGGTTAGTAATTGGTGAAGCCAGGGAATGCATCCATGGTGGCTCTATATACTGTTCTCTTTAAGTTTACATAGGTTCAAAATTTTCTGTAACAAAATACTTAAGAAAGAGAGAAAACAAAAAACAAGGAGAGAAAGAAACCCATCTCTTGTACTGTATGTCATAATCTGAGAAACAAATATGTGATTGAATGAAGAGGGTCAGCTAGATAGTAGCTGACCCACTCTGCAGAACCATTTTCTATGCAGAAATAAATCCACGGGCCACCCTCGAAAGTGGGCTGAAGATTCTGGGGCCTGTAGACATGGTATGTCATTTGCATGTTTGAATATTCATGAACTCATCAAAGAGGCGTGTCCTCAGTAGACCTCAATACCCCTCAGCCTCCGTGGCCTCTTGACAAGCTCTCTCCCTCCCCTACACAGGAAGGCAGCTTTGTTGGACCACTCTCATCCTTTCAGACATTAACCTCACCAATGGCATGGTGACGGCTCGGAGATTGGAGCAGGGTCATTCTCCATCGCGTAACTCCGGAGACATATTTGAACATGGGAAAAAGGACGATTTTAGAAGTCTCCAAGATAACAATGAGCCCTTAAGAAGAAAAGCAGGGACATGGTCTCGGAGCCACGGAAGCCAGATGAGAAATATTTTCTTATAAGATGAGGGAGAAGTACCAGGCCACCTTTCCCCTGCTAGGAATGAATCTCTTGACGTGGGGCAGACCTGGCGAGAGAGAAATATATTCTGGGGGTTGGAGACAGAACCTCAGGTTCTGTTTCGGGGCACTCTGCTCCAACCCTGTTGCCTTTGGGAAGCTCTGCCACCCCAACAACTGGGGACCCTGGCAAGCTGCTTGATCTGCAGTGATATAGGCATACTACTGCCCACCTCACAAGGCAGATGATTGAGGCATCATTTCATGGACATATTTTTCTTTTTTCTTTTTCTTTTTTGAGACGGAGTCTCACTGTGATACTCAGGTTGGAGTGCAATGGCACAATCTCAGCTCACTGCAACCTCAGCTTCCTGGGTTCAAGCAATTCTCCTGTCTCAGCCTCCCACATAGCTGGGACTACAGGTGTGCACTACCACACCTGCCTAATTTTTGTAATTTTAGTAGAGATGGGATTTCACCATATTGACCAGGCTGGTCTCAAACTCCTGACCTCAAGTGATCTGCCTACCTCGGCCTCCCAAAGTGCTGGGATTATAGGGGTGAGCCACCATGCCCGGCCCATGGACATATTTTTCTGAACTCTGGTTTATTCCTGTGGAGTTGACTGATCAGTTAAAAAATGAAAAAGTACATTTCCTTCCTATCCTCACAGGGAGGGCCTACAGTATCCCTGAGCTTCCCTCACTCAGGAGCTCATGCTGGAGATCTTTGGCTCTCTCCTCTCCTCCCCAACACAAAATTGTTCTTTGTGCCTGTCTAACTCACTCTATACACAGGCCAGGGTGGTTTTTCTGGCCTGGCTCCTCTTTGTGGCCTTGGGAGCGATTTGGGCCTCAAAGAATTGATGTAGATCTCTGCTGCTCTTCTTTAAAGCTAGTGAATAAAGCGACCCCCATTAGAGGTACCTGAGTATACTGACATCTCTTTCTCTCAGTCATTTACAAGTCAGCTGTTGCTTTGGCACTCTGGCACTCCATTGCTCACCTATCTCCTTGGTCCCCTGTACTATCCTTCCTCCTCCTCATCTCTCTGATCCTGGCTGTCCTCAAGCTCCAGCTAGAGCCTCACCCTGTCCGGGGAGCCCTCACTGATTGCAAGCCCACACAGACACCCTCCTTCTTCTTTACATATTGTGTTCAGTTGCTCTTTCTTTGCTTCACACATGCCAAGGAAGATTAACCCAGACAGAAAGGAGCTCCAAAAAATACTTTTTGTTTCTAAATCGAGAACCAAATGGATTAAATCAAGCATAACAGCATGGGCTGAGGAAGGATAACTTTGATGGTACCTGATGCTTCTGAAGAGCATTTCCCATTTCCCATTAGACTGATCTTAAAGCCCCAGAAGAGGAGCACAAACCAGCACCCTTCTCTCTCCCTTGCCTTTTCCCTCCCTTCTAGGGCTCCTCTGGCTCAAACAGCAGTGGATCTGGAACAGTACTCAGTGCCACGCCCTGTAGATTCCTCATCCTTTGCTTCTCAGCACCCTGAGAGGTAGTCAGAGTGCCCCCATTTCACAGATGTGGTAACTGAGGCACAAAGAGACCAAGTATCTTACCCCAAATCACTCTGGTAGACAGTGACCCAGCCAGCAGCAGAACAGGCATTCTGCCTCTAAAGCCTACACATGCAGCCTACCCCTTGCTGCAAGAAATAGCATAGCCACCAGGGGCTGTGCCTGGGAGAGTGCTCCTGGGAGGAGACCCAGAAGGGCAGGAGCATACTGACCCAGTTGGAAGACTAGACAAAGAGGCAGACAGAAACTGAGTGAAACCAGCTTAATTTAAGTGCTAGATGCTCAGCTGACCAGGTCAGAAAAGTGAGGTCAGGTGAGCACGAGTTATCCAGAGTGGTCAGGGGAGGGAGGAGTCTTAGGTTTGTGGTTCTTTGGGATGGACAAGAAGGACTGGAGAGGTGGGCAGGCCTCTCCCTTGAACATGAAGGGGCCATTCCAAGCATGGCAGGGAGCCAGAACAGACTGGCCTCTGCTGTGTGCCAGGCACTGTGCTGGGCATTTGGCATAAGCCATCTCAGGAGATTCAGCATAAAGGGAGAAGTTTGGGGAGGATGAGAAATCCAGTTATCTGGGCTGGATGGCATCAGAGAGCATCAGAGAGCAGGGAGAAGACTTCAGACTAGTTGGAAGTGACCAAGGAATGGCCAGTTCATTGCTTAAGCCTTTGACCAATGCTCCATTCTGGTAAGTCAGGACAAGGAAGCCCAAAGCATGGCTGGCCCTGGTGAGATGCCTTGCAGAACCCAGGTCAGACCCCATCCATCCTTGCAGAGGTGTCTTATTGCACCTTCAGATTGGAAGGACTGGGACAGGTTGCCCTGAGTGCCCAGCCAAGATGAGCCCTGGGCTGGCTAGGGAGGGACACAGAGCCAGTGCTTGTGTGAACAACTGATGACCTGACCATCCCAGAGCCAGACAAAGAAGCAGCGAGAAACAGGGGCCTGGAGCAGTGGCTCTCAACCAGGGATGGTTTACCCAGCACCCACATCCCAGGGCCTTTGACAATGTCTAGCAACATCTTTGTGTCTGGGTACCACTGGGATCTAGTGGGTAGAGGCCAGGGATGCCACTAAACATCCTACAATACATAGGACAGCCCCCCACAACAAAGACTTATGTGGCCCAGAATGCCAGTAGCACAGAGGTTAAGAAACAAACCCTAGTCTAGGGAAACAGGGTGAGAAAGGCTGAAATCCAAGTCGCTGCCTGGGAGGAAGCTGCCTCTACCCCGAGGAAGAGACGTCTTCTCCTAATTCAGCCTGCACTGTGAGAATACATGTGAGCCCCAGGGAGGCAGCTTGGGGAATGTGTTGCTAGAAGGGAAGAAAATGTTATCTGCTGTCACTTAGGCTGTGATTTGTGCAAAAAGCAATTTAAAAGGTAGTGAAAAAGAGGGTCAAAAAGTCAGCCCATGTGATTATGTCATCTCCTTGGTGGCAAATACAGCCATGTTAAACCACCATGACATACCCACGCAGGTGACAAAGGAGATGTGATCAAAGATTTTCATTGCAGTACTGCTTTTAATAGTGAAAGATCAGAAACAATATAGTTTGTCCATCAGGGGACAAGCTGGATAAGCAATGGAATACTCTGCAAAATAATGGGGATACTTTCTATGTACAATTATGGAAAGGTCTCCAGAATATATTAAGTGAATAAAGCAAAGTCCAGAACACCGTGGAGTACAGTGCTGCCATTAGGTGAAACGGGAGGAAACATTAATAAACAGTATATTGCTTACATTTGCATAAAGCAGCAGTGGATCTCAAGGTTGACTGTGCATCAGAATCACCCAGAAGGCTTTTTTAGCCACATGCACTTCAAATAACATCAACCATTTTATGTATGTATGTATGTATGTATGTATGTATGTATGTATGTATGTATTGAGCCAGAGTCTCACTCTGTCGCCCAGGCTGGAGTGCAGTGGCACGGTCTCGGCTCACTACAACCTCCACCTCCCGGGTTCAAGCTATTCTCCTGCCTCAGCCTCCCTAGTAGCCGGGACTACAGGCGCCCGCCACCACGCCCGGCTGATTTTTTGTATTTTTAGTAGAGATGAGGTTTTACCGTGTTGCCCAGGCTGGTGTCGAATTCCTGACCTCAAGTGATCCGCCAGCCTCAGCCTCCCAAAGTGCTGGGATTACAGGCGTGAGCCACCGCGCCCGCCATCCTTTCTTTTATTTTCAGGAGAGACGTAGAAAGTGCCCCACTTTTCTCGCCCATAGTTGAACCGCCCAGCTTTCCTGACCCCAGCCAGCACTGGCGCGAGGCTTTAGACAAAGGCCTGTAAGTGGCCTCTTTCCCTACTCACGCCAGTACAAACCCCAGGAGACTGTTTCCCAACCCTCGAGTGGCTCCTGAGTGTGAGAAGTTCATGGCGTTTGAAGGAAATCCCCAGGAGCCGAAGAGTTCGGCCAACAAAGCAAACGTCCAGTCTCCCATCCTCTCCTCTTCCTTTGCAGGGGAAACGAACTGAACGTCAGAAACGAAAGTGGCGCGGCCTGGACAAACCTGACCCTTCGACATCCCCCGCCCCTGCGCCCGCCCTCGCTAAGCGGGGAGGGGCGACGGCTACAATGGATCCTCCCGCAGGCTTTGTGCGCGCTCGAGAATCCAGCTGTCGCCGCCCCGCAGAGCCCCCTGTCCCCGAAGGGCGCTCATTTCCGGGCCGCCCACCACCCGCATAGCACCGGCAGCCGCTGTCCCGGCAGAGTCTCCAGCCGTCCCGCCCGCTTGTGGCCAACTGGCCCCAGTCACTCCGCGAAATGCCCGTCGACTTCACTGGGTACTGGAAGATGTTGGCCAACGAGAATTTCGAGGAGTACCTGCGCGCGCTGGGTAAGCGCTGCCCGCTGCGCCCTGGGCGCCCCCCCGAGCAGCTCCGGGCCGCTGAGCCCTACGGAGCCGCCGCCTGCCTGCCTCCGCCCCAGCGAGCCGAGGTCCGGTACCCCGGACGCCAGAAAGGGCGTCCTCGGCCACCGCTGCCATGGCGGCCTCTAGGCTGCGGATTGGAGAATTTGGGGTTGTTAGGTTAACCGGTGGCAAATGTCTGCTCGTTGGCCCTGGACGTGGGTAATTTCATTAGTAAATCTGTGGCTTGGTTTGCTAGTTTTTTGTTTTAAAACGGCTGACATAAGAGCAGAAAACTTTGTTGGGGGCAGCACGGGGAGGCACAGGCAGGCTGTGCGCAGAGACAGCGCAAAGCCAGCGGGAACCCTAGCAGTGTTTGCGGGCGGAGAGGGCTCCTGGGGCCCTGCTACCGTGGGAACGGTTCTCTGAGTTTTCCTGCCAACTCTCTGCCGCTCGCTCTCCCCGCTCCCCATCCGCAGACGTCAATGTGGCCTTGCGCAAAATCGCCAACTTGCTGAAGCCAGACAAAGAGATCGTGCAGGACGGTGACCATATGATCATCCGCACGCTGAGTACTTTTAGGAACTACATCATGGACTTCCAGGTTGGGAAGGAGTTTGAGGAGGATCTGACAGGCATAGATGACCGCAAGTGCATGGTGAGGATTCGCGTGCACCCAGTGTCTCCTGCCCAGGGGCGCCTGACCAAGGGCTGGGCTAGTTCATCCGAGAGGGGGCAAGGGCCTGAGGGACTGCAAACACTTCCCCCTCTCAGCCCCTATGGTGGGCAGCACCAACTCATGAAGCATCCTGCTCTATCTACGCTGGAAGGTGATGGTAATGAAGGCTGCCGTGTGCTGTATCTCCACTGCGTTCAGGCACTCTGCCCGGTGCTTCATGCACATGACTTCACCTAAGCCTCACACAGCCTTTGAGGGAGATATGAACATGCCCATTTTGTAGATGAAGAAACAGTCTCAAAGAGATGAAGTAACATTTCCAGAGTAGCACAGCTAGGGAGGGGCTGGAGTTCAAAGCAAGTCTGTTGATGCTGTTCTCTCACTGACTATGGGCTGGTGGAGGGTAAAAGGAAAGAAAGGAGGGAAGAAAAAAGAAACACAGGTAACCCCTTTGAAGTATAAACTTTCAATATGACCTAGTGGGAAGTCACTCCAGGAAGCTGGGGGCACCTTGATCTCTGCTGGAAGCCCTCTGATCTGCCCATCCTTGCCCCAGAGCTGGGATTTGGCTCCTGGCCATCCCCTTCCCCACCCTGTCATCCAGTGCCTGCTGAGCATTCTTTGAACTTTACAGCTGACACCTAGTCAGTAAGTCAGTGCCCCTCCAGCCCAGGCCAGAGGAAACAGCAGTGGGGGAACGGGGAGGGCCAAGAGCTCCCTCCCACAAGGGTGAGAAGCTCCTGACCCAGGACATCGCAATTAGTACTGCCACAGCAGACTCCAGAAGGCCAGCCCCAGGCCCCCATCAGCATTATCTGGTTGCTGGGAGGTCAAGGTACTCTTGTTCTCCTTTTTACAGTCTTGGGTTCAGAACTGGCTTATGTTCATCCCAGAGCCGCCTTGCTTATTGATGGGGTCCTCACCCATCCCCTCCCACCATTTTCAAGGGTCTTTACTGCTGGTCTGCTGTGTGTCCAGCACCGTGCTAGTCATCTTACAGCGCAGCACAGTGAGGGAGGGATAAGTAACCCCATGTTATGCAGTGACTGAGGTTCAGAGAGAGGAAGAGACTCGTAAGATATGAGACTTGAGCCTTGGGCCTTCTGATGTTGAAGCCCACACTCCTGCTTTCTGCCAGCTTCTCTGCTGGTAGTCTGTGCAGAAACAGGATAGCTGAGGTCTGTTAGGATTGTGGTTGAAGGGATGCGCATGTCTGGGAATAGGTGTCTGGAGCCTGGATGACTCATTCCCCCACCTTGTCTATTCATCCGAAGGCAGTCAGGACTGGTATCTGAGTCTGCTATTTGGAATGATAGGAAAGAGGGGGTAGTCAGCAGGGAGTGGCCTTGGAAGGACCACTAATGGGAGAAAACACCATTGTTGTAGGGAAATGTCAGGTTGTGCCTTTAAAAATCTCAAGGCCTCTTGAGAAAGGAAAGACTCACAATAGGAAGGGAGACCTTCAGATGGGATCTGCCTTTCTCATTACTGCCCAAAACCTGCTCCCTGGCACACCTCATAGAACTTCGCTCCTTAAGAATAATCCTTACCCCCACTCACTATTGTGGAACTCACAGATCACATCGAACCTTTATTTTGGGTCACCACCAGTCTGGCATGTGCTGGCTTGTACTAATTATCTTCGCTCTTTCCTTCCTTTCCTCTTCCTTTAACACATGAAACATTTATTGATCACCTAGTAATACTAGCAAATATGGTACTCATCAAGTGCTTACTGTCGTGCCAGATGCTATTCAAACGTTACATTAGCTGCCTTAATCTTCACAACACCCTTTCCAGTCTCATTTTACAGATAAGAAAACTACGGCAGGATTTCTTGCTGTGTGACCTTGGGGAAGTGCAGAGGGAGGATTTGAGTTAACCACTGCACTGAACATACTGCTTCCCTCACAGGCTGGTCACCACGGCAGGCACAGGACAGCAGAATGTGTTACAGGCCCTGATGTCCAGGAACGCAAAGGCTTTGCAGTGGAGGCAGGCACACCAACACTCAACACAGCGTGGCAAAGAAAAGCACAGGGTGGGAGTGAAGGGATTGGGACTACCCAGAGAAGGGGATCCCAGAAGGATTTCTGGAAGAGGTGACTTCTTGCTTCATTGTAAAATAGAGCAGGGAGGTGGAAGGGAGGGTTTTGGATACAAAGGAAAGGACAAGGGCCACCTTTTCTTTTCAATACAGCATCAGCGTCAATCGAGCATCAAGCAGTAGTTGAGCAGACTGTGGAGATTCAGCCACTGGATGAATCCAGTGAAACTGGTCTGGGATGCATGGTTACTGTCACTGCCTCAGGACTCAGGGATGCCCACTCTCAAGTAGACAGCCATTCACTCACCTGTTGTGGCCTGTTGGGAGATGGAACAGCCCCTCTGCTCTGCTCAAGCCTTCCTCTAGCCCCATGCAGTGCAAAAAAGCCCTTCTCTCTGGGCTGCCTGCTGGGTGGTGTGCTGCTTTGGACTGCCGGAAGGACATGGCTGGATGGGGGTAGGATGATAGAATTAGAGCGGCTGTCATGCCTGAGACTTGTGAATGGAGAGGAGCTGGGTGCCCAGAGGCCACCAGCTGAGCTCTCTGAGGGCCGCCAGGGGTCCTGGACAAGGTGGTTGCCAAAGATAACTTTCACTGCTACCCCCCTCTGCCTCACACACAGGGTACCCACAAGCCAGGAGCAGTGGCCCAGAGGAGTTTGTTCCCAGCATATTACAGGAGTCCCATTCTCACTTGGGATCGGTCATTCATCTCTTTTTTCCATTCCTCTCTGGACGCCACAAGCATCTCATGGTGCTTCCACTATCTTTGCAACCCCTGTGTCAATGAGTCAAATCACACACGATTCCTGCCCTCATGGAGTTCAGTGTAAGGGGGAGGTGGATTGAAGCAGCCAGTCACGATGTAGTGGACACTGTGCTGATACAGGCAGAGAAGCACTCCCTGCTTGGTCTGAGAGGTCAGGGAAGGCTCCCACAGGAAGTGGAGTCTGAACTGTGGCTTAAAGGACAGACAGGAAGTAGCCAGGCCAACAGAAAGGGGTTGAAGGAAAGGCCAAGGCCAAGAGCTGTCCCACACCAGACCGTGGGCTTGGCCCTAGGGTCGCAGAGGCAACAAGGCCTTCTGGACACCCAGGCCAGTGGAGGAGACAGGCACATCTTCAGGCCATTACAGCCCAATGCATGATGGGAGCATGGTGGGCTGGGGAGCACACAGCTGGGAGTAGGAAAGCAGTGGTCAGGGAAAGTCCCAGAGGAGGTGACAGCTGAGAGGGGCCTTAAAGGACTAATTAGGGCAGATGTGGAGAAAAGGATAAGAGCTTTTCGGTAAGCAGGAGCCACATGTACAAAGGCCAGGGGTCCGAAAAGCCTGGCTGGGAGGGAGTTTCTGAGGTGAGACAGGAGCAGTCCACAAAGACTTCAGCATGGCTGGAGTGGGAGATGTGCCTGGGAGAGAAGAGAGCCAGGAGAACCTGGCACGGAGACTTGATGTGACCCTGACAGGCGTCTATGAGTCCTTGCTGGGAGAGGTGTGACCAGGCTGACATCTGTCCCCAAAAGGCAGAGGCTCTCACTGGCTCAGAGATCTCTGATCCTGCCTCTTTTCCATGGGAACCTTATCTGTGTTCTAGAACTGCAGCCAGAGGGTGAAACCCAGCCTGCAGATGTGTTTTGTTTGGCCTGTACAATGTTTGAAAAACTTCAGAGTCAGTTGCCAATAACTGCCAAAGATTATAAGATTTCACAGAAAAATCCATTTTTCTGGCTGTTCTTAACAAAAACAACAAGAAAAGGAAGGGCCCTGGAAACACTGGGCACCTGTTTATTCCTGCACTGCGTGGATCCCTGGAATATGCTGCAGCTGCTCCCTCTAGATGTTACATTTCCTAGTTTACCCCAGTCTTCAGCCCATCCTGTTACCTGAAGTCAAGGATCAAATGGCCATTTGTCACTGTTTGCACTGTGGGTTCCTTTAGAGCTGTGGGTCCCGAAGCAGAGACAGCAGCAGCAGCAGCAGCATCACAGGGAACCTCTTAGAAATACAAATTCTCTGGCCACACCCCTGGCCTACTGAATCAGAAACTCCAGGAGTGGGGCCAGCTATCTGTGTTTCAATAAGCCTTCCAGGTGGTTCTGATGCAACTAAAGCTTAAGAATCACTGCTCTGGAGTAAAGAAACACACTGTGTTCCTGTATCTCTATTAAAAAATGGAAAAACTGTAAAATTAGGTGTAGAGGGCCATGGGCATGTAGAGGGCCAGCTTGGCCCATCACCTGAGTCCTATGGACATTGCAATCCATGCCCAGAACCACCTGAAATAGCTCTGTGCTCTCTCCCCAGGTGGTGGGGTGGAGGGACTCAGTTCTGGGCAGCTCTGCATCACTAGGCTCACATTTCCAGTCTGATCTAATCAGATTTTATGGGACCGCAAACAGCAGGCGCTATTTTGGTAGAGATATATAAAGTCTGGGCTCAGCTGAGCAGACACAGGGCTTTTCTCCATTGCTTCCTTGCATGCCTTTGTCCATAAAAATGTGCGATCAGGCCCAGGGAGGAACCAGCAGCATTTGTTGAATATAGCACATATGTGCTTTGGCAGGGTGGGAGCTCTTGAGAAAGGGAAGGTGCTCTGACTTCAGATAGTGTTTTCTCACTCCTGAGCAAGTGAGTCCCTCAGAATGATTTGGTTCTTTGTCTCGAAGTCCCCCCAGCATGAGCAGGTTTTGTGGGAGAAGACTGAGCCTCGGCCAGGAATCACAGCCGTGAGCCTGGCTGTGTGGGGGTGGCAGAGGGGCCATTTGTCATCCCCGTGTCCAGGTTTTTCCTGGAGGAGATGGCTTTGTTCACTCCAGGAACTGGCGCCTCCCCCCATGGCTGAAGCCTCAACTTCATATCCAGCGTTGAACTTAGGATGACCCCTCCACAGGGCCTGCCTTCTGCTCCCAGCCCTCCGCCCCGCTGTCGCTTTCTTTGTTTTTATTATAAAAGGAAAATATTCAAATAGCACAAGAAAGTATGGGTTGAAAAGGGCCCCTTCCCCCACTTAGCCTGATTCCCACTTGGTGGATCTGTCCGGAAATCTTCCTCAGACTTATAAGTGATCTATCTATTGATTGGGCAGTTGGTCAATGTCTCTATCTAAAACCAAAAGAAAGAAAGGAAAAGAAAAAAGGAATCCACTTCTCTACATATTTTTTAACTCAATGATATTTCTTACGCATTTTTCCATATCAGCACTTACAGATTTTCGAAGTTCTTTTTTAACCATCCATGTTTCCTTCCCTTCCCTCCCTAGACTTCCTTACTTACATCCTTCTATTTCTCCATCCATCCTTCCATCTAATTATATATGGTAATACATGAAATCCACCAAAGCACTGTTGACACTTTGGTTTAAACTCTTGCCAGCTTTCTGATCCTATTCTTGACCCATTAAAGATATTTTTTGATTTGTTAAAAAGAAAACACACACACACACACACACACAGAATGCCACTGGCTAAATTAACTCCCTGGGCTGCAGCACGGAGAATGCCGTTGGATTTGGGAGCCTCTGAGAGCCGCTCCTGCCCAGATCAGGCACCTGGCATTCAGCTGGGCCCTTTCCAGGCTAGAAACACAGGATCTCTTTCATGTCTTAGCTAAAGTTCTCCGACCTTTGAAATCGGTGTCAGCAGCGTGCTTTTGAGGATTACAAAAAGAAGAATTAAAGCAACCCAAATAAAATTCACAAAGTAGCTTTCAAAACTCACACTGCTTTGTTGGGTTTTGGGTTTTGTTAGGCAGGAACAAAGGAAAATAACATGTACTAAATCTTTACTGAGTGCCATGCCTGCCCCAATTGCTTTTTGTACTTTTTCTCCTTTGGTCCCCACAACAAATGCTGTTCAGTAAGTATCATTGTACTCATTTCACAGATGAGAATCTGAGGCTCAAAGAAGTGAAGTGCCTTTTTAGCCCAAGGTCACCTTTGGGCTAGCTGGTGGCAGAGGAAGAATTCTAATTAGTCTGTTTATAAAGCTCTCTACCCCAAGGTCTCCCACAGAGCTTTGCTTAAGGCCAGCACCTCAGTTCCTTATTTTGAGTCTTCTCACAGTCTGAAGGTAAACCCAGGCAGTTTTGACAAGGCCTAGAATGAGTGAAAGGAGCACTGGTATTAGAGTCAGAACATCTATTTGAATTCTTCTCGATTATCTGACAGCGACCTTAAATGATTAGACACACTGCCTTTGTTTTCATATCTGCAAAATAGGTATCATAATTGCTGCTCAGCGTGTCTCACAAAACAAAGCTGAGGACCATAGAGATAGTACAGGGCACAGGGGCTTAGGAAGCCACAATACTATGTGCAGAACAGGTCCAGGGCCTGTGATACCCGAGACGAGGGGCGTGGCATAATCACTTACGATGGCCAGGTGTTTACTGAATGAATTACAGCTGTTTGTTTTTCTGACCAACATTGCTTCTCCACCTTCCACCCAAGAGAAGCACCGTTTTCTTTATGGTGGGAATTACTCCTTCTCAACCTTTTGGGTCCTGGTGGGACTGCAAATCATAGTACACTGTCTCTTCTGGGATGAGCACCTTCTGCCAGAGTGATCACAGTGTCCCATGGCCTGTCACATACTTGTGTATGTGACCCAAGCTGGGCCAGTCACCATTTCCTGGGAGTTAATTTAGGAACCCTGAGAGACAGGTGAGTTCTATTCCCTTAAAGGTTGATGAGCTGTTACAACGTAAGCTTCGAGTTCTCTGAGGCCAGTCCCCTTACCCCACCTTCTTTGGCTGCGTGGAAAAATCCAATTGAAGGAAAATAAATGATGAGGCCAAAAGAGACAGAGAGAATGCAACATTAGAGGGTTACTAGAGTTCCTGACACACCATTCCTAGATTTTCCATGTACTTTAACCAATACATTTTTTTCTTTCCCCTTAAGCTAAGTGAATTGGTTTCCTGTCACTTGCATCTGAAAACATCCTAAGACGTTCAAACTCCAGAGATCAAGCTCTAAGGCCCAAATAAGTAGTTAGAGTAGTAGTTCTCAAATTTGAGCATGCCTTACCCCTAGAGTTCCTCATTCTGAAAGTCTGGGTTGAGGCTTGAGAACTTGTTTTTCTAACAGGTTCCCAGATGATGCTGATGCTGTTGGTTCAAGGACCATGCTTTTGGTAACTACTAACAAAGAAAAACAAGGAAGCCGGCTGGCCTGTGCCTAGTTTCCTGTGATTTTTCTCATCATGATTCAATGTAATAAACCTGTGCTGGGGTAAAAGGTGCCTAGTTCTAGAGGGTGAATGAGAATAGGTAGGTGTAGCTCCGTTCCAGGATCAGGGTAGTGGGGGATGAAGACTGCCTGGGGACAGTGGTTTGCAACTGAGGGTCCAAGTAAGGGACACCAATAGTGTTTGCAGCTGGACACGTGTGAGCTGCAACAGAGCAATTAGGAGCTTTGACTTTGAAATGGACCTGAATCCTGGTTCCGCCATCCAGCTGTTTCCCTGGCAAGGGTACTTTATCCCTCTGAGCTTCAATGTGCTCATTTGTAAAAGGAGCTAAGGGTAATATCCACCTAATGGAGTTACGTGATCATTACATGTGGTAATGAATTATTTCTATTTCCTGTTGCTGTGTAACAAACCACTCTGAAACTTAGTACCCTAACGCAACAATATTTATTTTGTTCACAAATTTGCAATTTGGGCAGGGCTCAGTGGGGATGCCTTGTCCCTACTGCCTGCTGTGCCAGTGGGGAGGTAGGTGATCCACTTTACAGATGGCTAGCCCACACTCACTCTCTGCTGGCTGCCTGGGCTTCCTCACAACTTGGCAGGTAGTTTCCAAGAACATAAGCACCATAAGGTGCCAGCTACCTTTAACACAGGGATTAATGAGTTCTTCCTTTCTTCCTTCCTCTTGCCACCCTTTCCCTCTTTCTTCCCTCTGTCATTCCTGAACTGAGGGTCCAAGGATAGCATAGGAGTACTCTGGGAAAGAATGGTATAAACAAGATGGGTGTGAAGGTAGGGATGGCATGGAACCCAGGCTCCAAAACCTACCTTTGCCAGCTTTACAGTGGAACTGGCCCTGCACTCAGAAAATGAAAATAATAATAATAATCATCATCTTCTCATAATGTGCAATAAATCAGAAAATCATCTTACTCTTTGACTCAGGGATCCCACTTATGGGATTATGTTCCAGGAAAATCATTCTATTTGTACAAAAGAATCTGTTAGTCATTCTGTGATAATAATTCTCAACAACCCACATAAGCATAACCACTATCTCAGGGCCTACTATGAGGTAGGCCCTGTCCTATCACTTTATGTTTATTTAATCTCCTAACAATCCTGGATAGGAGGTGCTACTCTCCCATTTTACAGACATGGAGCCAAAGGTCCTGCCCAGATTCACCTTACTGGTTAACCCCAGACTTGTGATCTGACTTCGGATGTCTCTTATTCCCTACTTTGTATGGTTTATAGAACAGGCTATATCCTGCTGGTATACCGAAATATCAAATAACTATGGGTGGTTAGAAAGACTGTGGCTTTTTAATTCCATAGACCACTACGTAGCCATGTAAATGATCACTATGAAGATAAATGAAAAGTCTTTATAGGCATTCAGTCACCAAATTTCATAGATTCTGCTTCTTCACGTCTCTTCCTATTTTTCTTCATTCCCACTGCTCTGAATATCTCATGCCAGTAATAATAATAACAATTAACATCTCTCATGCTTACTATGTGCCAGGCTCAGCGCTTTCCATGGATTATTTCGTTTAATTACCGCAGTATCTTCACGTTGATCTCCATTTTACCATGCTCAACACTTCAGCCCATCCCTCCCTTTTTAAAAAGGAAATCTGATCATGCTACTCCCCAGCTCAGAATTCCCAAGGGCCTCCCAGTGCTGACAGGTAAAAGCCAGATGGCACTCAGGCTCTTCAGATCGTGGCCCTGCCTGTCTCTCCCTCACTCCTTATGCTTGGCCCCATCCCACCATTTGTCAGAGTCTTCACTTGCCATCCTCTTTGCATCCTTCTACTCACTTCCCTGAGGTATCTCTTTGCCTCTTCCTCTGGGAGGAGAATTACCCACTGGTCAAGACCCAGCCCAGGCTTATCTGCTCTGTTCATCCCATCCTGATTCCCCATCCCACCACCATGCCCTTCCTTCGCCTTGCAGCCTCTCTCTTCAGGCGCTGCTTTTAGGGCACCTGTGATGCTAGTTAATGTGTCTGAGATTCTACACAGCAGCAGCCACACCATCATGGGCTCAGTGGGCTCCAATGTGTTCATTAAAAGAATGTTAAGTGAAAATAGCAGAACCTCAGAAATCTAAATGGTAGTTATTGACTGTATCACTGCAAGATGCAATTGCCATTTAATAATAGCTCATGTTTGTTAGGTATTCCATGTGCCAAAAATTCTTCTAAGCACTTTCCATGCATTAATTCTTTTAATCCTCACAATAATTCTATGATAAAGATGCCAAAATTCTTCCTATATTATACATGAAGGAAATGACTCAGTCTGACAGAGCTGTAACTGGTTCGGCTCCAGAGCTAGACCAGCCAGACCAGCCCAGACTGTCATCTTTGGGATCTCGTTTCTGCCCCTTACAAAGTGGGTGGCCTTATGCAAGTTACTTCACTTCTCTGTGCCTTTACTTGTCTGTGAAATGGGGATAATTATGAAATAGGGGATACCCGCTTTGTGGTGAGGATTAGTTGAACGGTGTGTGAGAAAACCCACAGTGCCCCTGCCCCATCAGTATGAGCTGTTATTATTCATCCTCTCACACTGATCTGTGACCTCCAGAAGACAAATTCTGGGGGTGGTCACGTGTATGAAGGCATACCTGGCAAACCAGAGAAGAGCTAGCAGGATTATGAGAGTGGAGGCTGGCCTAAAAAGGCACCTGCCTCTCCACACTCACAGGGAACAGGGAACAAACTGGACTAGGCCAAGAGTGGAGAGGCATTATTGCTTACTGAGCATTTTGTGTGTGCTGCACTGAAATAGGTCCTTGAAACCCCTTGTTTCATTTCATCCGGATGGCTCTGCTCTGTGGCTGGGCTCACTAGCCCCATTTTGCAGATGAGGAAGTGAAGGCTCAGAAAGGTGGAGTAAATTGCTTTGGTCACCCAGCAAGAAAGAGGTGGGAACCTGCAGTTCAGGTCTGCCTCTACCCAAGGCTATCACTGGGTCCCTCCTGAATGCCCAGCTTGGCAGGCAGGCAGCTGTCCCATGGCTGGGCCAGACCAGGCCCGCAGCCTACCAGGTGATATTCAATGACCATAATATTCATGCCAGCAAAATGTTCACATGGGAACAGTAGGCAGACCATGGGCTCAGAGCTGGGCAGAGGGGATTTAAACCATGTCTTACACTATTCCTACTCCCCATTTCCACCCTCCTGCCTGTGCCGATGGAACTGATAACACACCAATTCCTTGTACTGGCCCCAGGTAGCAGATCCAGCGCTGGCTGCGCTGGATTTTCCATGGCACCAGGTTTGGCCAGCTGGAGCATGAAGACGTACTGTGAGGAAGAAGAGAGGCTGTGAGCAATCTCCCCAGTAAATTCTGGGTTGATTTTGAATTCTGAAAAGTCAGCCTTCGTGGGGAGGGTCACCCACAGAGTTAAGCTGGGCAAAACCTATGTAGGAGCTTCCCTCAGGCAGACCCTGCTGACCCTGATTTTCCTGCAATTGCCTGTGCTTGTTCCCTTTGCCTGGGACTCCCTTGTTCCTCCTCTTCTTCTTTCCATTTTTTTTTTTTTTTTTGAGACAGAGTTTCACTCTTGTTTTCCAGGCTGGAGTGCAATTGCGTGATCTCAGCTCACTGCAACCTCTGCCTCCCAGGTTCAAGCCATTCTCCTGCCTCAGCATCCCAAGTAGCTGGGATTATAGGGACGTGCCACCACGCCCAGCTAATTTTGTATTTTTGGAGAGACAGGGTTTCACCATGTTGGTCTGGCTGGTCTCAAACTCCTGACCTCAGGTGATCGCCTGTCCAGCCCAGCCTTAGGGCCACCCTAAGTGCTAGGTCCCTGGGATGAATGAGTGTAGTTCCACAGGGCCCTGTGACCTTCTCCAGTCCTGTTCCCACCTCCTTATCTAGAACCTTGGCCTTGAGCACTCCAACGGTTTAAATTGACTCTAGGAACTTTCTGAATTGTTTAAGGAAAAATAACTATAACATGTCAAGATTATTAGTCTTAACATTTTCTCATTTTGTTTGTCTTAAGAATTGTGTTATTTGCTGTTAGCTTTTTCATGGTATTAGAATTGCATTCTTTCATGCTCACAAAAGCGTTGTGGCTATACTACTTATAGTGGCTTCTTTGAACATCTATTATGTCTCTAATTACTTGTTCACATTTTGAGGCCTTATTAATTTAGTTTTAGTCTGCTTTTAGAGTGAAACTGGCTTTTCCTCTTGATTATGCTGAGTTTAGATTACTCTAGCCCCCCAGAAAAAGACCAGAGAGGAGGAGCCACTACCCACCCATTCACCAGCCTGGCCTCAGGGGCAGCTCATGGACTTTTTAGCCAGAGAGAACTGGGTTCAAGTTATGGCTCAAGCCCTAACTTGGTGATGGGCTGGTTACTTATAGAAGCCTAAATTTTATCAGCTCTAAGCTTGAAGATTTAGTGAAACATTGTAGAAAGCTCCCAGCACAGTACCTGGCACCTGGCAGGTTCTCTGTTGTCTCCCCTATTTTTCCCTCCTGATCACTTATTTAACACAAGCACCAGATGCTGAAAACCCTCTAATTGTCCCAGGAACACACATAGCCTCAAGAGGAGAAGCACACTTTCAAATCAAACTCCAGGATTTGCATCTTTTAGTAATTTACATTATGCAGAGAAAGTATCTACTCACTGTCTGGTTTTGAAATTTTACCCCAAATCTAAAGAGCGTGGGTTTTGGAGTCAGACCTGGGTCAGTCCTGGCTCTGGCCTTTGCAGGCAGTATCATCATGGGCAAGGCTTCACCTCTTATAACCTGGCTCTGGAACCACAGAGACAACAGAATTCAGTCCCAGCCCTCCAGAGGTAGATCCGTAAACAGAGGGACAACTAGGGCTGGGTGGAGGGTTGTGAGTGATCCATCATCCCCTGCTCTTGAGAGTGGTGTTTTGGCATGGGAGTGTTAACGAATGTCACAAGTTTCTTGATACCAAATAGAGTTCCCACCATTTGCAGGTCATAGCAGGTCACTGCCAAGAGATGGTTCCATTTAGTGGGAATTGTCTGGCACTCCCAGTGTAAGTCACCTGAGTGGGGCAAGTGGGCCTTGAAACATCCCTGGGAGACACCCACTCATTCTGCCTGTGGGAGCTGGGCTTTTTGTGTCACTGTCCCATGCAGCAGTGACAGCTAGAGTTTCTAAGTGGTCAGAGGAGCTGGAAAATGGCTTCTGAAGTAAAAGTCCCTTGTCATAGTGGTACAAAGCTGTCTTCATTCATTTGTTGGCACATGTCTCTCTGGGTAAACTGTTGGCAAGGCCAAGGTGATGGGGGTTATTATTAGTTTTTAATAGAAAAGTTAGATTGGCTTCACTTTCCAACCGGCTTCCCTGGTTCCAGTCCATTTGCAGACTTTTGGGTCATGTATGGGATGAAAATTTCTGGTGAGGAGGTGAGCTGAAGATGGCCATCCCTCCTCCTTGCTCTTGGATTATCTGGGCTTCATTTTTAAGGTGGTCCCAGAGCCCGTATGGGGGTTGGGAGAAGCAGCATTGTCTAGCCTCCTTGGTTTGTACCCATGTTCACCCCATCCCCACAGCCACCTGCCTTTTCTGTGGGACTTGAAAAGCATCGGGAATATCTTCCTACCTGAAATTCTTCCATTAGACCCTGATTAATTGGATTAATCTAGGAAACCAGATTAAATGACCATTTAATGACCCTTTCAGATCTGGCTGAATCCTTGTCCCCAGACGTTCACTGCTCCTGATCTAGCAAAGAAGGCTGGCTGCTGACTTCAGAGGGAGGTGGTGGAATAAGTTATTGGGTCCTGGGAAAGTTGTTTTCATAAGTTCCACTTTGTGTCACAAGAAAATGAATTATCATTGTTTGTTAGGCTTTCATCTTCCAACATTACTTATTTCCTTTTCCCTGTCATTGGTTTTTAAGTGATAGTCCCCCTCCTTGGCTCCACACCTCCTTTTTCTGTTCTTATGACAAATCAGATTCTCTTTGAAATAACTAGTTTATTCCCACAAGATAAAAAGCTTAAAATGAAAAATCCAGTCCCACCAAAAGTGAACATGGGGAGAGTGGGAGAATTAAATCACATTGCTGAGCCATCCCAGCTATGAGTGGGGAGTCTTCAAACAGATTTTGTGCTTAAACAAAGACCACTTAACATATAAAGGAAGCAGGCATACTGGTGCTCAGCAGGCAGCCCCTGCAGGTCTCCTCATAGATCTGAGTATCCTAGAAAGAGAAGGAACTTCCAAAACTTTGGCCATGATGAATAGCATGTCAATCACTGCTTCACAAATCTCCAACTCTTAAAAAAAAAAAAAAAAAGGCTTTCATTATTGTTCAACATTGACAAGCAAACCCATCTTTATCTAAGCTCTGGGCATCGTGGTTACCATTACCTAGTGCCTCCTACATGCCAGCCCTATGCGTTTTCTGTATGTTTTCTCGAATCCTCAGAACAACCTGGTAAAGTAGGTGCTTTGTTTATCTAATACCGTGTAACAAACTACCCCAAAACTTAACAATTTAAAACAACAACCATATAATTCTCATGATTCTGTTGGTTAATTGCACAGTTCAGCTGCCTGTGGCTGTGTTCAGCTGAAAGCTCAGTTGGGGTGCTTCAACTCTTCTCCAAGTGGCTTCTCTCCCATCCTCCAGGGCTTCCCCTTGTGGCCTTCCTCTTTGGCAGAGTAGCCTGGACTGCCTTAAAATATAGCAGCTGGGTTTCAAGAGGGGAGGGTTCCAAGAGGACAAGCCCCCAGCATGCAAGCTGATAAGCGCACTGCTTCCATCATGCTTGTTCATGTCCCACTAGCCAGAGCAAGTCACGTGGCCAAACCAAGCCGATGTAGGAGGAGACTTCACAGGGGTTTGAATATCATGTGACTCGGGAGTCACCAGTGGAAGAGTCTACCACAGTAGGTATCGTTTAGCCTTCTTTTGCAATTGAGGGCACTGAGACTCAGAAAGGTTAATCCAGCTGCCCAATGTCATCCAACATAGTCAGGAACAGAGGACCCAGCTCTATCTGATACTGTGTTCTCTGCTGCTGATACTAGGTTAAGCTGATATAGGTTGAGGTGGTATAGTAGGAGGCGGGCAGGGACCAGGAGCCAAGTATAAATGGCAAGTGAGCTTCCAGGATTCTTTAACCCAGAGGACAGCCTGACCAATTCCCTAGCCCACCTGCCCTCCTGGATGGTTCTACCCAATAGCACAGGCAGCAAAGACAGGCACTGAAAACATGCTCCAGGCCACAGTCTGGGTTTTTCAGTCTGATATTCTGGCCCCATCTCCCCACCACCCCCCAACAACCTAGCTCCTCCTCTCCTTAACTCCAGGATAGTCTTCTACAGCACTGACTGTTGTCATTTCTCCCTCATCATCTCCTACCCTTGCATCCTTATTCACTCTGCCTAGAATGCCACTCCCATTTGTAGAAACTCCTTTGAGGCCATGACAGCCTGGGCACTTCTCTGTGTGGACCTCTTTATAGGCAGAAACCTTTAAGACCTCTTTCTGACTCCCAGCACCCATACCCCCAGAATGGCTGGAATGAACTTAAGGGTGTTCCTCCAGGAGACTGCTCAGAGTCTTAGCACAATGTCCATGTGTTTTTCTCTAGCCCCCAATGATTTTAGCCACCATCTCCTGGGCACCTGGCAGGTGCCCTGCCCTAGACTGGGGAACAAGTGGGCACCAAGTCATGCAAAGCCCATGTTTCAGCCCAGATTCTTTCTCTCATTTACTAGGTGACCAGAGAAAGTCATGGAACCTCTCTGAGCTCAGCCACCCCTCTACATCCAATACAAACAAGAATAATCTCTGCTTTGTCCAACTCACCCAGGATCAGAGTCAACAGAAGCTTGGGGTTAAGAAAGGCTTCCTTGGAGACTGATGTAGCATGCATGTGATAGGGATCCTTCCCTTTAAGAGGCCTGGTTTGTAGGGCTCTCAGAAAGGCTCCTCTACACCCCAACAGGCTTCTATTCTCTCTATCCCTCAAGCTGTCAAGCTGCCTGAAATTCTGCCATCTGTCATTTTTTTGGGCTAAGGTATTGTTATTGTTTATATCTTATATCCAGATGGCCCCTGTTAAAAGATGCCAGCGATCTGGAAATGGTGACACAGTAGCCCCAGGAGCAAAAGCCGACTTTACCATTAATAAACATCTCTCTCATGGTCATTCTCTGACCCTGGTGTTGGAAGGTAAATAGGTGTGAGCTTTCTGGAGATAAAACTGGCAATACTCATCAAAAGCTTTTCAAATATGCACACTCTTTGATGCAACAATTCCTCCTCTGGAAATTTCTTCTAAGGGAACAATGTGTTCAAAACTGTGTATACAAAGAAGTCTTAGTTATAGTAGCACAGAATTATAAATAAATAACTTAAATGTCCAAAATAGGCAATTGGCTAAATAACAGTACGTATGTATAATCAAATACTATCAGGGACTGTTTCATAGGCCTGTGACCAAGGCAGTCCATCAGGGCCCCAGGCTCAGAAGGCCCCTCACTTGGTTTAATGCTCTGCTGTCACCAGCTTAAAATTCTTAATGATTTTGAGCAAATGACCCCTCATTTTCATTTTGTGGTGGGCCACACACACACTATGTAGCTACTTCCTAGAATATTATGTGGCAATTAAAATAATGCTTATGGAGAATATTTGTTGAGATAGGAAATTGCTTCAATTAAATGAAGAAATGAGGATACGAAACCATAAATGATGCAATTCTAATTTTGTATAAAACAGAAACATGTAGATAGATAGGAAAAAAAAGAGTGGATGGAAATTTACTGTATATTGTAATATATACAATGTTAGAGCAATTATCTCTTTTTTTTTTTTTTTTTTTTTTAAGACAGAATTTTGCTCTTGTTGCCCAGGCTGGAGTGCAATGACATGATCTTGGCTCACTGCAACCTCCACCTCCCGGGTTCAAGCAATTCTCCTGCCTTAGCTTCCCAAGTAGCTGGAATTACAGGCATGCACCCCCATGCCCAGCTAATTTTGTATTTCCAGTAGAGAAGTAGAGATGGGGTTTTACCCTGTTGGTCAGGCTAGTCTCAAACTCCTGACCTCAGGTGATCCACACACCTTGGCCTCCCAAAGTGCTAGGAGTACAGGTATAAGCCACCACGCCTGGCCTAGAGCAATCATCTCTAAATAAACAAAACTACATGTATCGTTTTTATTACTATTTTCTTCTTTGGTGTTTTTTTTTTTTTTTTTTTTTTTTGAGACGGAGTCTCGCTCTGTCACCCAGGCTGGAGTGCAGTGGCCGGATCTCAGCTCACTGCAAGCTCCGTCTCCCGGGTTTACGCCATTCTCCTGCCTCAGCCTCCGGAGTAGCTGGGACTACAGGCGCCCGCCACCTCGCCCGGCTAGTTTTTTTGTGTATTTTTTAGTAGAGACGGGGTTTCACCCTGTTAGCCAGGATGGTCTCGATCTCCTGACCTCGTGATCCGCCCGTCTCGGCCTCCCAAAGTGCTGGGATTACAGGCTTGAGCCACCGCGCCCGGCCTGGTGTTTTTTTTTTTTTTAATTTTCCAATGCAAAGACTATGACTATATTTCCTAATATTTCCAGAAGAGGCAAAAATGTATGTCATAGCTGAAAACAAGCAATTGTCTCTTGTGCCTCTGAGTGAATCTGGAGCCCTTCTTATGCACAGTAGCCTTCTGGATTCAACACACAAAGAGAAGATCAGTTGATGAGGAAACCAAGTGTTCTTATGAGCTTCTTGAAGCTGAGGACTGATTTCTGGGTCCCCACTTCCCTCTATAGGCCTGGCATGGAAGGAGCACAGATAAGTGAATGGGCGTCCTGTCTTATTTATGGCATGAGGTCATGAGTAGTCTTTACCCATGACATGTCTCACCACACATTAACCACACTATGTTTTGCCTTCTCTCTGGTCTGGGACTAGACTGTGCCCTGAGTGAATTTCTGGATCAGGGAGAGGATCTGCCCCCCAAGTCCTTTTATGCCCCATTTCTCTCTGGAGCAGAGGCCAGACTTATTCCTATGCAAAGCTGGGGGAGCACATGTGGCTCCACCTGCCTCCCTCCTGCATGTGTCGCATTGCAGGCTTCACCCCAACAGCAGGGGGCAGTAGTGATCAGCAGGCCCCGGACAGAGGCCTGGGGTGGGGAGGTCCTCCTGCAGGGAGTGGCCCCACTACCGCCACACCCATCTCTCATAAGTCTCCTCTCCCAAATCCTTTATCAGGCTGTTACTGACTGTCCTGACTCAACTGAGCATGGCAGGGAACACAAGGATCCTAGAACCTTAGCTCTCTACATCCAAGGCCTGAGTTAATGTCCCCGTGTGACAGATGCGAGCGCAGGGGCGCTGAGAAGGGATGGATTTACTGAGAGCTACACAGTGAGCGAGGGGCAAACAGAGTGCTGAGCACTACTGTGGGGAGGCCAGGCTCATAACAGAACTGCCCCATATGGGATGGCTATTCAAAAGAAGGTGGGCAGCCCCAGATATGAGCGATGCCCACTGCGCTTTATGCTGGGGTGACAGGATCACCTTGCCTCTGAACTCCAGCACTTTTTTCAGCCCCGTGTTGCTGGGTGGGCCTTTCCTGCTCCACTAAGACTGAAATTTCCCCAGGACACAGGCTGGGCCTCCTCCTCCTGCCTGTCTTCCCTTCAGCATGCCCAGAACATGGCAAGGCTCGCAGTGCTCAGGGAAGATGTAGGGGCCCAAATGTGGGGTGTAGAGGGAGTCACAGTGCTCATCTGTGCTCTGCCAAGCCCAGGCTGGGCTGTGGGATCTTCCTCCCCTTCCTCCTCAGTTCCCTGGTGCCCTCCTGATGAGCTCCCGAGCGTACTTCCTGCTGTCCCACCTCGGGCCTTCACCCCATGATGGGCCACTGGGAACTTTTCTCCACAGTGCCTCCTTTCCTCTCCTTCAGCTCCATTCTTCTCCCCTTAGGGCCCAGCCCTATGGAATCCCACTTCCTGGACTCTCACCTGGGCTCCCACAGCCTCTGATCGGTAACCCTGGTGACCCTCAACACTTCAAGAAACAATTTAGTCCATTGGGGTGGGGGCCTTCAGAGCCCCACAGATCTGTGTGCAGACCTGGCTCTTCCACTGAACAACATGGGTGAACTTGGCAAGTCCCTGAACCTGATCTGTGAAAAGGAGATGCTAATCCATGCTCACGTGGACAGGCATGAGGCTTCAGAGACAGCACAGAGACTGCCTGGCAGAGCAGGCAGGCAGCTAACAGCTGCCATTTGTACCTTCACTGGGTTATTGATATCTAAGGTCATTCTCCCTGTAAGATGAAGAGCGCTTTGAGGGCAGGGGTGGGGTCTTTTTGGTGTCCCAGGACTTAGCATGGGTTGAAACAATGAATGGGTGAATGAAGTGTCTGGGGATGGTCAGGGTACTCTGAGAAGTCTGCCCTTCACCATAAGATTCTGGAAAACATCCTTCACCCCCCACAGCTGGCTGTGCTCAGCCCTCAGGCTCTCCTCCCCACCTTAGCCCCATTCTCAGTGCTTGCAGTGACAGCACCACTCCAATGACTTCTTCCCTCCTAATTACCCTTTTAAATAAAATGTGTGGAGTTTTTCATAAATTTTAAAACTGATTTACACACTTTAATAAAAGCGTGTGGTGGACAGAGAGTATTAGGCTGCAAATTTTCTACAATGAAATTGACATGAGCACATCCTGGATTATCAAGTTTGGGAGCTGCCCCTCCCCCAGCCCCCAGGAGCTCCCAGCTTGCCCCGGATTGACAAATGTATCTCTTGCTTGGCAGACAACAGTGAGCTGGGACGGAGACAAGCTCCAGTGTGTGCAGAAGGGCGAGAAGGAGGGGCGTGGCTGGACCCAGTGGATCGAGGGTGATGAGCTGCACCTGGTAGGTTCCTGGGCTGGGTCAGGCTGGGTCCCCAGAGGCCCTGGTCATTGTTGAGGTCCAGATGGACCTTGGAAGAAGGCACCATGGCTGGGCCTTGGTTCTGTTCTGAAGCTTCTCTTCCAAGGGCCTGGAAAAGATGCCTGAGTGACTTTAAAAACCAAGCAATATATTTTCAAGATCTAGGCTGACCCAATCATCTAATCAGAGGGAAGAGGTGAGGAGTTATATCCCTGCAGCATCAGCAATGAGCTAAGCCCTTTCGCATCCCATAGCTCTTTCTTTTCTTTCAGAATAGGAATATGGCTCTTATTTTAGAGATGAGGACATGGGGACTCTGAAAGATTAGATTACATGTCCAAATTGCACATCTAGAAAGTGACAGAACCAACATTTGCTCTCAAATGATGTATATATTCACCATGTCAAATTGTATAGGCCAAAGCCAAGAAGGATTCTCTAAGCTTCGCTAAGATATGATCTCAGTCTGGGTCAGCGGGAGGTGATTAGGGAGGGGAAGCGTCAAGGGGTCCTGTTGGTCAGCTCTGAGCCACAACTCTTCCTCTCAGCCAGCTCTGTCCGTAGGGTGCTGCAGAGCACTCCACCATACAGTTTAACTGTCTTTCCAAACAATTGGTTACTTAAACCAACCCTTGGGGAAAAATAAAAGCCAATGAGTATTTTTAGAGTTCCTGCCGTAAGTGTGACTCTGCTCTGGCCAATGACCAACATCTGCTTTTGTTTCAGGAGATGAGAGTGGAAGGTGTGGTCTGCAAGCAAGTATTCAAGAAGGTGCAGTGAGGCCCAGGCAGACAACCTTGTCCCAAGGAATGAGCGGTGTGGATGTGTGGGCCAGGATCCCCCTCTTTGCACAGCATGAGGCAAAAATGTCCAGCCACCCCCAGGCATCTGTTAGCAGAGTCTGTCTCTCGGCTTTGTCTCTTTTCCTTTTCTTAAAACAAAGCCATGCCAATAAAGTGATCTGTGTTCAAAACGTCTGTTTGGGGGAAGTTTCACTGCCGAATGTGCTCAGTTTTCCTCCAGGGCTTCTGAAGCCAGCTTCTCCTGGTGCCACCCATGGGCAGAGTGGATAAATTCGGCCATATGTCTTCATATTTAGTCCTGAAGTTTCACCTTTGTTTCTCTCCAGAGGCACAGGCTTGGGTCTAGAATGGGAGGTGGGAGGGTGGCCTGACATTCAATCATTTGTGTATCAAGTACGTTATGTATCTAATTGTGGCCAAAGTACAGTGAGTGCCACAAAAGCAGGAGAAGATACCTTCCACCCTAGAGATCCAACCAACAGAGAATGTCTATACACCAAGGAGATGCTTCATCATTATTTGTGAACAAGATGGAACTGGACATAATTTTAAGTCCAAAGCATAAAATTACTTAAACATAAGTAATTACCTATTGGATTTAATTTCAGAGATGTCATGAGATGTCACCACCCCCAGACCATCCACCCCATCTGTGGGCTGTGCTGGTATAAGCCCTTTCTTTTCACTGTTGTAGATAAAGCAGAACTTACAATTCCCCTGAAAGAGAGAGAGCAGCCTCATGTTCACACTAAAGTGTAGAGGAATGCTAGCTGCACCTTTTCATGAAGAAACACAAAGAAACAGAAGGAGTGAGGATGTGAGAGGTCATGAATAGGGAAAACAACTGGAAAAGGGAAGACACATGGAAGACCCCTTTAGAGAATCTGACAATCCGCCCAGACTGTGCCCTACTCCTTGACAAGAGTTAGGAGTCAGACAAGCTGAGTAAAAATCCCAACTTCAGCACTCACAGGGCAACACCACAGTCCTCTGGACTTCACTTCTCCAGTCAGAAAACCACAAAAAACCTGCCTCATCTCCTGCACAGATGAGTTGTGAAACTTGTAACCTGCAAAGCACTGGACTAATAGTTCTCAGACCTGGCTAAAGGTTAGAACCACTTGGAGAGTTTTCAAAATTCCGTATGCACAGGCCACTCCCTACAATCAATTACATCTAAATGTTTCAAAACACCAGGCGTTACTACGTTTGCTTGTTTTTGTCTCGTTCCGCTGCCTAGGCTGGAACGCAGTGGCACGATCTTGACTCGCTGCAACTTCCACCCACCAGGCTCAAGCAATCCTCCTGCCTCAGCCTCCCAAGTAGCTGGGACTACAGGTGTGTGCCACAATGCCCGGCTAATTTTTGTATTTTTTGTATAGATGGGGTTTCACCATGTTGCCCAGGCTAGTTTTGAACTCCCGGGCTCAAGCAATCCTCCTGCCTCAGCCTTCCAGGATGCTGGGATTACAGGCATGAAGCCTTTGCACCGGACATTAGTTATGTTTTTAAGGCTCCCCCAGGTGATTTTAATATGCAACTGGAGTTGAAAACTGGGGCCCTAGACCAGTTTCAGGGTTCTTAATTGGGGGGTCATTCAGTGCTCATTCCACCCCCAGCTCTAGAGATATTTAGTGATATCTGGAAACATACTTTATCTCACAACTTGGGTGCAGGTCACTATTAGCATCTATTGGTTAGTGGCTAGGGACGCTGCTAAACATCCTGCTACACACAGGAAAGTTCTCACAACAAATAATTATTCCACCTAAAATGTCAATAGTCATGACGTTGAGAAACCCTGCCTCACACAAACGTAAGAAATGCTTTTTTATTATAGGGATCATTTCCCTAGCCTAGACAAGGAAATGAAAATCCAAAATTGCATAATATTCTGTAGACCCCTGCACCGTTGTGGCCCTGGTCTCTGTCCCTGAGGTTGGAAAACTCAAAGGTAAAGAGTCTTATAAAGACCATTCATTCATCACACACATATTTAATGAAGATCTATTGTGTGCCAAGCACTGATCTTCTTGGGCATGCAGAAATGTTTGAAACACCACAAGTTCCCATCCCATCCCAGGTATTGCAACTCCATCACACCTCCACCCCAGTGCATAAAAGCCTCACCCAACAGTTAAGTTCTGATGGAGGACTCAAAAGTACAGCCTTGTTAGCATAAGTGTGCACAGAATGTAGGCGTTGTGGCCCCACCCTCAGGAACCTCTGGTCCCATGGGAAGATTCAGTCCCACTCCGATTGAACAGCTTGAATACTGGGGCTGATCTTAGTGGACAGTGGGGAGCCACAGGAGGTTTTTGAGCAGGAGAGTGACATGATCATCCTCTGAGCAGAATTAGTCTGACAGCCATTCTCTCAGTAGTAAGAAAAAAAAAAAAAAAAAAAAGTGAGGAATACCAGTTAGCACAGGACAGTCACAGGTAATTCAAAATTCACTTCATATGAGATTACTCTTCCCAAAGAAATACATGTAAAGTGAGAGGATTGTTTCCTATTTTACATAAATCTATAACCACAGAAACAGGCTTTTGGCTTTAGTGCTGCTTTTCATTTTCTCAGCACTATCCAAAATTTGCAGAGGGCTTGCTCCTAAGTTGGCAGCAGCCTGCATCACGGGGGTTGTTCAGGCTTCTTGGTGGCATATTAGCACCTCTCACCTCTGATCCAACTACTGATATTCACTTCAGTTTTGGAACACTACTGCAAGTTCCACCGTTTAACCAGCACCTGGATGCCATTGTTATAGGGTATAAAAAAGATTTTCAATTCTAACAGCACCTGATAACATAACCGGGCATTAATAAAGAAATCACTCTGTGAATTTCCAAAGCATGGCTGTGATGCCCACGAGGACTGACAAAGGATGGAGGTTGTGTATTTATCAGCTCACCTGGTACCTCTAGGCTGTAGAAGTAGAGTTAACCATATCTGACAATTCCCTGGGCCTGCCACCTTGAAAAGTACAGGATTTTTGACATTTTTTAACTGAAAGTTACCATATTTCAAAACATACTCTGAGTCTTTATTTTTTATTTATTTATTTCGAGACAGAGTCTCGCTGTGACGCCCAGCCTGGAGCGCAGTGGTGATCTCGGCTCACTGCAACCCCCGCCTCCCAGGTTCAAGCGATTTTCCCGCCTCAGCCTCCCAAGTAGCTGGGATTACAGGCGTGTGCCACCATGCGCGGCTAATTTTTGTATTTTTTGTAGAGACAGGGTTTTGCCGTGTTGACCAGGCTGGTCTCAAATTCCTGGCCTGAAGTGATCTGCCTGCCTTGGCCTCCCAAAGTGCAGGGATTACAGGCAGAAGCCACCGCGCCCGGCCTCTGAATCTTTGTTAATATATGTACATTATATAACTTCAAGTTTTTAAAAAATAGGACTGTCATGTGAAGTAACTCCGGCAGAATGCACTGAAGCTGAGCCCAGGGCAATACCAGGCCCTCAATTAGAAAAGGCAGAGTGTGAAGTGGTTGAGTGTCCAAGCTCTGGAGGCAGAGGGCCTGGGTTAAAATCCCAGCTTTGCCGCTTCCTAGTTCTGTAAAGTTAAGGCAAGTCGTGCAAACTCTCTGTGCCTCAGTTTATTCATCTGTAAATTGAGGCTAACTACTCCTCATAGATGTTTTGTGAGTATTAAATGAATCTAATACATGTAAGCAACTTAGAGTAGATATATTTTATTTGCAAAGACATTTGAACAGTGTCTGGCATATAACAAGCCAATTTACATGTGCATTTTGTTTTGTTTTGTTTTAAATGGGCCTGAGAGGCATCTGAGGGGTGGAATCCACATGACTTTTGCCCACAGGGCATGGATAGAAACTGAAACCCAGGGAGAGCCAGGGAAGCATTTAACAGAAATTGAGGAGGGAGATCAGTGGCTACGGCGGGAAGTCCCCAGACACTACCTCAGTAGCAAGGAGAGGGGCTAGGACAGGGCCTTTTTTTTACCTCCTGGGGATGCAAACCCAACTGCAGGTTCTCTGCCACCACTCTCCACACACACACACACGCACACACACACAAGATACTAGTCAGGACACTGGAGCTTCTGATGCGCAGATACCATGACCCGAAATCACAGAGCTGGTGGGAGGACAGACTTCGGACCCTAAACTCCCAAGTCTCCTAAAGTATTCCCTGGGCAACCTCCAAAATCTTCCCACAAGAAAAACATGACAAATTGAACCTCAAGGGCCTCTCTGGAAGCCCTAATGTATAACCTCTGTCTCAATTAACTAGGACACAACTATTGTTCCTTTCAGGAGTAAATTAAACAGCTCAGCACTGCAATTACACCTGTGTAACTCTCCTAGATGTTCCCTATCCATGCCAACACTGCCAGGAGCAATTTCCCATGCCACCTCAGCCCCACCTGCAGATCTGGGTCTCTCTCAACCCTGAGTCCCCAGGGGCTTCTCCTCTTCCTCAGCGTGGCCCCACATCCCACTCTGAGCTGAGGAACTACAGGACTGAGTCAACTTAGGTAGCAGGGACTTGCTAATCATCCACTTCACAGGAATAGACTTCCCTCTCCAAGGAAGTTGGGACAAAGATAGGGATGGTTGTTCCTTTGTTTAAATATATATATATATTTGATTCACTCTGAGAGGGACACTTAACAATGACATTTCCTATCCCCCCTCCAATTATCAAAATAAACCCTACCAATCCTTCAGAGACAAGTTAGGGGTCCTCCTCCCTCCAACCACCAACAGCCCACAAGATCCCCCTTGTTTGAGCTCTGAGCCTCTCAAAGGTGATCCTGGCCACATCCACTTTCTGAAACAGGTGCCCCCAATAAAGAACTACTAGATCAGAATGACAAAAGTTGCAGATTATTTTAAGTGATTACATATAACAAATCAAATACAATGTAACATAATTAGGTGGTGCTAGTTCCAAGATAAGTATGGGACTTTAAAAATTTATGAGTTCATAGTGTATCTGGGGCAGTCTGGTCCAATCATGGTGCACAGCTTACAAGTGGAGAACAACTTCATTCTGTCCCATCGCTGTCTCTCTTCAACTTTTGTGTGTAGTTTCATTTGGAGATAGTATCAAAGGTTGCAAAATCTTTGATGAATGTGATGTCTGGTCCAAATAGTCCCTGCCTTCAACACTGTGTTCCCCATTGGAGGCCCTGTTTGAGCTCCTAATGTTTAACTCAGTCTTACCATCTTAGACACCTCCAGTAGTCATCGGTCCTGTTTGTGGCTGCCCACCACCTTGTGAACAACTCTCTCCCATGTTTGGAGAATTTCCTTCCATCCAGTTAGGAATTCCATCTCTCCTAGGTATTAACAGCAGGCTGAACTCACTTTTTCAGCTGATCTTGCAACTACGCTTCAGGCATAAGCCCGAGGTTCCCTTAATTAGATGCACCCACCCCAGTGACGAGGTTTGGAAAGAGAGCCATGCGAGGAAGGTGGATTATGTGGATTTGATCCTTTGGAAATGGTGGCAGCAGAGGAATGGCTTTGGGATGGCACCAGTGGTGGAGCTTCTGGTTCCTGCTGTCCAGTGTCATGGGCATTATCTATGCTGGTGGTGGACACGGAGTAGTACTGCAGTGTAGATTGTATATGGCTCCCTGATGCATAGCCTTTAGGCTTGATCCTAGAGATTTGTGGGAAACCTAAAATTCTGTAATTCCTTTTCCACTTGAGCTAGAGTGGGTTCTGTTTGCAATAAAGCACACTGACTGCCACACCTTTTGGTGGGCATCTGCCTATCTCATAGCCCTCTCCTCTTTCCTGAGACCAGCCCCTCATACCCATGGTGCCAGGCAGGAGAGGAAGCTGCTGTCATGTCTGTTCTTTCCAACCTGGCCCACAGCCATAGCTGATTGGACCAGGTTAGTAGACACCTGACTCATGGCAGCCAAACAGATCTCCCCTGGAAATCTGGAATCAGGACTCAGAGATGCTGGTGAGCCTCTGTTGTTGCTCAAATTGAGGATCCAGAGCCTGAGTTTTGGTGGGGTAGGAGGGGAAAGGAGTGTTCTGTTGACCTGTATATACCAAGGCAGAGAAGGCTGGTCTGCAGAGAGAAAAATAAAGCAAATATGCAGAGAGAAGCCTGGGATGGCAGTTTGCATGTTCCTGATGGCTTTTTAGATTGTGAACACAATAATCTTTTGTCAGGCCAAGTGACACTTCCCACTGGAACACCTTAAGATTTATTCCTGTAGCTTCATATCACAATCCTCTTTCAGGCTTAAGCCAGTGGAATTTTGTTACTTTCAACTACAAAAATATTTTCTAAAATAGCCACTCATTTGGTAATTATCACATACCTCTTGAGATTTCCCAAGATGGTTGTCTTGTATTGCAATTTTTTTCTATAATGTTTATATGAGTATAATATTATATAATATACACTTATACTTTTTATTGTATGAGTCTTATGCATATAATAGCTTTGTTTTATACATAATTATGTGAGTTTGTGGGGTGGGGAGGCTACACTTAGCATATCTCTGCCATATATACCCTCTCACCTTCTCGAAGTAAATATATTAATTTTTTTTTTTTTTTGAGATAGAGTCTCACTCTGTCACCCAGGCTGGAGTGCAGTGGTGCAATCTTGGCTCACTGCAACCTCTGCCTCCCAGGTTCAAGTGATTCTGGTGCCTCAGGCTCTGAAGTAGCTAGAACTAGAGGTGCCCACACCTGGCTAATTTTTGTATTTTTAGTAGAGACAGGGTTTCACCATATTGGCCAGGCTGGTCTTGAACTCCTGGCATAGTGACCTGCCCACCTCAGCCTCCCAAAGTGCTGGGATTACAGAAGTGAACCACCGAGCCCGACCCATGTATACTGCGAATACATGATCACTTGTAAACATGGTTAGCTCTAAAGTGTGGAACTTAGAGGGCCAGGAGGAAAAGCATGACACTTGACTTTTACTTTTCATTTTATATCATGTTATATGATTTAAGTCATTTTAAAATGAGAATATATTCTCTTTATAATTAAGAAAAGTTAATAGTTCCTAATGAATAAATGAATCAAGGCAGTGATATCATAAAATAGAGAGGCAACCAGGAGGTGCTTGTGCCTCCTGCAAAAAGCACCTATGACGTGGTCTGCCAAGAGGTCAACTCTGAACCTGATCAAGTCTTTGGATCTAGCTACAAATTTACAGAAAATGCAGGGATAGAGGGACATATTAAAGGACATTATAGGGATGCAATCAGTAAAATGTAGACTAAGAGAAATTCTACAGAAGAAATAGTTTGGTTTCTTCTCGAAATAAATTGCAAGAAACAAAAAAGAAACGGAGAAGGAACCCACAGACTACAAGATACTCAGGAGACATATCAATCCATTGTACTATATGGCCTGTATGTGAAGGCTAATTTGAACAAATAAACTGTAAAAAAAAAAAACACACACACAAAATAAACATTAAAAAGATAATTAGGGAAATTTGTAAACTGATTGGATATTTGATATTACCAAAAGTACTGTACTGCTAAATTTTTAGGTGTGACAATGGCATTAAGGTCATGTATGTTAAAAGTTCTTATCTTTTAGAAATATATGCTAAAATATTTACAGGTAAAAGGGCATAATGTCTGGGATTTGTTTCAAGATAACTGAGGAGAAGAATAATAGCAGGAATGGAGTTGAAATGAGACTTGCCACTAGTCGATAAATTTTGAAGCTGGGTGATGGGTATATGGAATTCATTCAACTATCTTGGCTGCTTCTATAGATGTTTGCAATATTTCATGATTAAAAACTTTTTTAAAAGCAAATTAAAATAAATAAAATGTAAAATAAATAAGCCTGAACAAAATCAAACTCCATCTGGCTTCACTGTGAATCCCCTTGCAGAGCTGGTTGGCAGGGTTAGCCAGGCACTTTCCACTGTAGATCAAAGCACGGAAAGCAATCACTTCTCCTGGGAGGGAAGATGGAGGGTGAAGCTGCTTGTGAGTGGAAGCTGAGAAGCTGCAGTGCACTCTGGCCATCTGGTCTCCCTCAGCTCACAGATGCTCTGGTTTCTAGGACTGCACTGGGAAACGTGGTGCCAGCACCATGGCTACCATGCATCTCCACTCCATCTCAGCTAGCTTGCTCTACCACTCATCTGCAGCCAGCTTTCTCTGGCATAAACCATCCACATAGACCTCTGTAGCCAAGGGGCCGTTCAGAAGTGTGTGGGAATGAAAGTGCTGGGATTACAGGCATGAGTCACCACACCCTTAAGTTTTAAAACTTAAATGTACTTAAGTTTTAAAACTAGAAGGACCTAAAGCCCCTCCAGTGCTGCCTAGGACTTCTAAGATCTAATCTGGCACCCACCACCCCACTACCACAAACACACCATTCTAACAGATCCTAGACCCTGGGGGTGGGAGCTAGGAGGTGAGGGGAGCAGAGTGGTAATAAGACTAAGTAGATAAAGACAGTGGAGAAGGAGGATGGAGACCTAGTGGAGAAGGGAGCTGAGGTGGTTTTAAAATATTTTGGCAAATTCTTTGACACAACTACTTTAAATGGTGCAGACTAATTTCCTTCCACTCGAATGTGGGTTGGCAGCAGAAGTAATGGTGCGTGACTTGCGAGGCTAGGTCACAAAAGATACAGCTTTCTCCTTGCTCTCTCTTCTGGACCATTTGCTCTGAAGGAAGCCCGCCACTAGGTCATGAGGACATTCGAGCAGCCCTGTGGAAAGGCGCATGTGGAGAGCAAGTGAGACTTCTCACCCACAGCCTGTGAGCCACCATTAAGAGAAGATTCTCCAGCCCAGCTAAGCTACTCTTAAATTCTGGACCCAGAGGACTGTGAAATAATAAATGTTTGTGTTATTTCAAACTACTAAGTCTTGGGGTAATTTGTTACAAAGCAATCAATAACTGAGAAAGAAACTCTCAAATACACAATCAGGTTGGTTTCTGGAACGAGGAAGGACTGCTGTGCCCTGTCTTCTGAACCCCATGTGTCTGGCATACCAGTTCACAGCAAGACTTTCTTTCCACTCTGCAGGGTTTTATAGGCAGAACTAAGAGGCAGCACTGGGAATAGCACCTGGGTCTTTGTGATGCCAAAGACTCTTCCCTTCTCATGAGGCCACATTGCACAGTCTGGGTGCCAAGAAGCTACAAAAAGGGGACCCTGTAGCAGGTGGGGGAAAGAGCTAACAGACCTCAACTTGTTCTGAATCCTAAGGAGTCCAAAACTAAAGGATAGAATAAGATGCCAGTTCTCCTATCAACTTAATTACTTAACTAACTCAGTGGAAATGTGATTAAGGTAGAGACTGAGATGAGATCATACTGGATTATGTTGGGCTCTAAATCCAATGAGACTCTATTTATAGGAGATAGAGACACACACAGAGAAGGAGGTAATTTGAATATGGAGGCAAAAACTGGAGTGAAGTGTTTACAAGACAAAGAATGTCAAGGATCGCTGGCAACCACTAGAAGACAGGAGGGGGCACTGAACAGATTTTCCCCTTAGAACCTGCAGAAGGAACCAACCCTGCCAACATCTGGATTTTTTTTTTTTTTTACTTCTGGCCTCCTGAACTGAGAGAATAAATTTCTGTTGTCATAAGCCACGAAACAAAAACATCAAGACAAACAAAAACAAGAACAACTACAACAATAGCAATAAACCCAATGAAATAAAATAAATAAATGGGAGCAATATCAAATAACAATTTTTGTTTAATTGTACTTTAAGTTCTAGAGTACATGTGCACAACGTGCAGGTTTGTTACATATGTATACATGTCCCACGTTGGTGTGCTGCAGCCATTAACTCGTCATTTACATTAGGTATATCTCCTAATGCTATCCCTCCCCCCTCCCCCCACCCCACAACAGGCCCCAGTGTGTGATGTTCCCCTTCCTATGTACAAGTGTTCTCATTGTTCAATTCCCACCTATGACTGAGAACATGCAGTGTTTGGTTTTTTGTCCTTGCCATAGTTTGCTAAGAATGATGGTTTCCAGCTTCATCTATGTCCCTACAAAGGACATGAATTCATCCATTTTTATGACTGCATAGTATTCCATGGTGTATACGTGCCACATTTTCTTAATCCAGTCTATCATTGATCATCTGGGTTGGTTCCAAGTCTTTGTTATTGTGAATAGTGCCACAATAAACATATGTGTGTGTGTGTCTTTATAGCAGCATGATTTATAATCCTTTGGGTACATACCCAGTAATGGGATGGCTGGGTTAAATGGTATTTCTAGTTCTAGATCCTTGAGAAATCGCCACACTGTCTTCCACAATGGTTGAACTAGTTTACAGTCCCATCAACAGTGTAAAAGTGTTCCTATTTCTCCACATCCTCTCCAGCACCTGTTGTTTCCTGACTTTTTAATGATCGCCATTCTAACTGGTGTGAGATGGTATCTCATTGTGGTTTTGATTTGCATTTTTCTGATGGCCGGTGATGATGAGCATTTTTTCATGTGTCTGTTGGCTACATAAATGTCTTCTTTTGAGAAGTGTCTGTTCATATCCTTTGCCCACTTTTTGATGGGGTTGTTTGTCTTTTTCCTCGTAAATTTGTTTGAGTTCTTTGTAGATTCTGGATATGAGTCCTTTGTCAGATGAGTAGATTGCAAAAATGTTTTCCCATTCTGTAGGTTGCCTGTTCACTCTGATGGTAGTTTCTTTTGCTGTGCAGAAGCTCTTTAGTTTAATTAGATCCCATTTGTCAATTTTGGCTTTTGTTGCCATTGCTTTTGGTGTTTTAGTCATGAAGTCCTTGTCCTTGCCCATGCCTATGTCCTGAATGGTATTGCCTAGGTTTTCTCCTAGGGTTTTTATGGTTTTAGGTCTAGCATTTAAGTCTTTAATCCATCTTGAATTAATTTTTGTATAAGGTGTAAGGAAGGGATCCAGTTTCAGCTTTCTACATATGGGTAGCCAGTTTTCCCAGCATCATTTATTGAATAGGGAATCCTTTCCCCATTTCTTGTTTTTGTCAGGTTTGTCAAAGATCAGATGGTTGTAGATGTGTGGTATTATTTCTGAGGACTCTGTTCTGTTCCATTGGTCTATACCTCTGTTTTGGTACCAGTACCATGCTGTTTTGGTTACTGTAGCCTTGTAGTATAATTTGAAGTCAGTTAGCATGATGCCTCCAGCTTTGTTCTTTTGGCTTATGATTGACTTGGCAATGCGGGCTCTTTTTGGGTTCCATATGAACTTTAAAGTAGTTTTTTTTCAATTCAATATCAGATAACAATTTCAAAACGGCCTTGGGGGATTGAGGTATCTCCCTGAAGTCTTTTATTTCTCGGTAAATGTGTGTTGACCACTGGCTCAGTGCTGAAACCACGACTGGCCATTCGGTCAGGAAATGTCACATCAGGACAAGGGACCGAATGAGTACTCCAAAAGGCCTGTGCTCCAGGAGCTTGCTGGCATCTATAGGGCAGTGTGAGATGCAGGAATCTAGAAAGACTCCCCGCAAAGGGGCTAAATACTTCCAAAGCTAAGAGGGGATATTTCTAGGAAGCGCAGATACACAACCCCAGGTGTAGTACTGTAGGCTGGTGCACTGTGTGGGGGCATTACCAGAGGGAAGAAATAGTTTCTGTTGCCAAAAGAAGAACCTGAAGGGAGCAAGGCCTTAATCCAAAAAAGTGCTCTTAGACCTTCTGTGATGTTTCAGACACTGTGACAAGTGGCAGGGGAGAGAGTTTCAGGGAACTTCCAGTGCCCACAGTAGCACGTTAATTCCTGTCATGTGGCATCTGCTCATTTTGGTGTTTAAAGCCCCCTGAAGTCCCCTTTCTGAACATCTGAACACTCTCTTTCTGTTTGAGCTAGGCTTGTCTCCTGAAGTGAATGTGATGTCTCCTGCACGACATTATTTTCCTTCCCATTTTCTCCTGAAAAATGTCTGATCCTTCCCTTTCTAACAATTCTTATGAACTTGCCCAAAAAGTGCTTCCTCCAAGAAGCCCTCCTTGAGTCACTCTTTTCTAACTAAGTTTACTCAATTTCAGTTGGTTTCGTTCTGCTGAAATCTTGGCAGACAGGGGCCAAGTCAGGTTGCATATCGAGGAACTCTTTCTTACTGACCCATTTGATGACCACAGGGCCTCCGTTAGACTTTCTCCAGCCAGGCAGGACCTAGTCTCATGCTGTTCACCTCTCCCTCTCTGCCCATCCCTGAGTTTTCTCAGTTACTGGGTACAAAACTGTTCAATAAGTTAATTAATAGCCTGAACTTCACACACTATGTTTATCAGCCCAACCTTGACCATGCTTATGTTTATGGCCCTTCTATGAAGACCTCCAGACTGTGTTAAGAAATCTTCCTGCCACGCAGCCATAGGCGGGGACCTTTGGCCCACTAAAGAGGCCACCTCTGAGAGGGTGCTGTTCTTCAGATGAGGTGGGCATTGTGTCACCTAATCTGGGATATGAAGATAATGCTTGAATATGTCTTCAGAAAATCTCTGCTCTTTTGCACTTTGGGACTCTCATCATTTTATAACCCCTGATTAATAAACCCTCAAGGTTGTTGTAATCAACCACAGATTTTTTCCCCCCAAGCCCTACCTATTCTTCAAGACTCAGCTAAAATCCTACCTAAGCAAGATGCCTTTCCCTTTGCCCTAGATAACCACTGCTGGCTAACATTATATCATTAATAAATTTTATTCTTTTTGTGTTCTACTTACTCCCTTAAAAACCTTTGAATTAAACTGTAAATCAAAACTTAAATAGCAAAATGGTTAGAAATTGGTGATAATATTAAAACTACATGGGAAAAATATTTGCAAATTACATATTTGACAAAGGACTCATATCTAAAAAAATATGGAACTCTCTAAACTCACCAGTTAAATAAAAAAAAAAAAAAAATCCAGTAAGAAAATGGGCAAAAGACTTGAGTGGACATTCTACCAGGGAAGAAACAAAGATAGTAAACGAGCACATTAAAAGATGTTTAACACCATTAGACATTAAGAAAATCCACATTAAAACCACAGTGACATACCACTAAATACTTGTTAGAATGGCAAAAATTTAAAATATTGGCAATACTAAATGCTAGCTGGTACTAGTGCAAAAATAGACACATAAACCAATGGAACAGAATACAGAACCCTGAAACAAAGCTGCACACCTACAACCCACTGATCTTTGACAAAGTCAACAAAAATAAACAATAGGGAAAGGATATGCTATTTAATAAATAGTGCTGTGAAAACTGGCTAACCATACGCAGAAGAATGAAACTGTATCCATATCTCTAATCACATACAAAAATTAACACAAGATGGATTAAAGATTTAAATGTAAGACTCCAAACTATAAAAATCTGAGAATAAAACATAGAAATAAACTTCTGGACATTGATCCAGGCAAATAATTTATGACTGAATTTTCAAAAGCAAATGCAACAAAAACAAAAACTGACAATTGGGACCTAATTAAACTAAAGAGCTCCTGCACAGCAAAACAAAACAATCAACAGAGAAAACACACAACCTACAGAATGGGAAAAAAATATTTGCAAACTATGCATCTGACAAAGAATCTATAGAAAACTTGAAGAAATCAACAAGAAAAAGTCAAATAATCCCATTAAAAAGTAGGCAAAGGACATGATCAGATACTTCTCAAAAGAAGACATACAAGTAGCCAACAAACATGAAAAAATGTTTAACTACACTAATCATCCTAGAGATACAAGCTAAAATCACAATGAGATATCATCTCACACCAGTCATAATAGTCACTATTAAAAAGTCAAAAAATAACAGATGTTGGTAAGGTTGTGGAGAAAAGAGAACACTGATACCCTGTTGGTGGGAATGTAAACCAATTTAGTCCCTATGGAAAGCAGTTTAGAGACATCTCCAAGAACTAAAATTAGAATTACTATCTGACCCAGCAATCCCATTACTGGGTATATACCCAAAAGAAACTAAATCATTCTGCTAAAAAGACACCAGCACTTGTATGTTTATTGTAGCACTATTCATGATAGCAAAGGAGTGGAATCAACCGAGATGCCCATCAGTGGTGGATTGGGGTTACAGGAAATGTGATACATATACACCATGAAATACTATGCAGCCAATGAAAAGGAATGAAATAATGTCCTTTGCAGCAGCATGGATACAGCTAGAGGCCATTATCCTAAGTGAATTAATGCAGAAACAAAACACCAAATATTGCATGTTCTCACTTACAAGTATTGGGTGCACATGGACACAAAGATGGCAACAGTAAACACTGGGGACTCCAGAAGTGGGGAGAAAGTGAGAGGGACAAGTGTTGAAAAACTCCTCTCGGTACTATGTTCACTATTTGGATGATGGAATCAATAGAAGCCCAAACTCAGCATCACATTTTATATCCATGTAACAAAACTGCACATGTACCCCCAAAACTAACATTTAAATAAATCAATAAATGCAAAACCACGGAAAATGAAAATAAAACATACATTTTCACTATAGAAAATATGATCATGTGGATAAAGTTACAAAGAAGAAAATAATTATTTTAGTGAAGTTTTTAAAAAAATACTAAATGCTAGCAAAAATGCAGAGGTAATGGATCACCCATACATTGCTGGAGAAAATATAAAATAGAAGCACAACTCTAGAAATGAGTCATCAGTTACTTAAAAATTAAACATACACTTACCATACAATCCAGCAATCACACGCCTGGATATTTTTCCCAGAGGAATAAAATGTTATGTTCGCACAAGAACCTGTGCATGAATATTGATAGCCATTTTACTTGTGACAGCCAAAAACTAAAGACAATCCAAATATCCTCCAATAGGTGAAAGGTTAAAAAAAAAAGACTGTGTTACATCCATCAGTGGAATATTACTCAGTGATAAAAAAGGAGCAAACTATTGAATCTTAACAACAATTTGGATGGGTCTTAGGGCATAATGGAAAAGTGAAAAAAGCCGATCTCAAAAGTTACATACTATATGACTCCATTTCTATGACATTATCTAGATGATATTATAAAATTATAAAGATGAAGGACACATCAGTGGTTGCCAGGGGCTAGGGAAGGGAAGGAAGGGTATGACTATAAGGGGCAGTAAAGGGACAGCACAAGAGCATTCTTTTGTGGGGACAGAACATTTCTGTATCATGATTATGGTGGTGGTTATACGAATCTATACATGAGACTAAATATCATAAAATTATACTGAAAGACATACAAAAATGAAGGCATGCAAAAAAAAATACTGGCAAACTAGGAGTAAGATCTGTAATCTAGTTAATGGTGTTAATTACACCAATCAATTTTCTGGTTTTGATCATGCTCTATATCTATATAAGATGTCACCATTCAGGGAAGCTAGCTGGTGCATACAGGGACCTCTCTGGACTATTTTCACAACTTCTTGTGAGTCTAAAATTATTTTTAAATAAAAGGTTTTTTAAAATTATGCTGCATATAAAGTCCTAAGGTGTATGGTTAAAACAGGGGCTGAAGGAAATATTTATACCCTAAATACTCAATACTATTCAACAAAGAATGTATATAAATAATTGATATAAGAATTTAAAAATTAGAGGCCGGACACAGTGACTCATGCCTGTAATCTCAACACTTTGGGAGGTGGAGGCAGGCCGATTACTTGAACTTGGGAGTTCCAGATCAGTGTGGGCAACATGGCAGAACCCCATCTCTACAAAAAAATACAGAAGTTAGCTGGGCATGGTGGCGTGCACCTGTTGTCCCAGCTACATGGAGGCTGAGATGGGAGGATTGCTCAGGCCTGTGAGGCAGAGGTTGCATATGAGCTGAGATAGTACTACTGCACCCCAGGCTAGGTGACAGAGTGAGACTCTGTCTCAAAAAAATATATAAAGAAAGAAAGAATTTAAAAATTAGAAAAAGAATAAGAAAATAAGCATAAGGACAATAGGAGAAATAAATTGCTAAAGCAGCAAGCAGAAATTAATGACATTGAAAACAAAAATAAATCTAAGAGTTGGATATTTAAAAATAAAGACACTACTACCTAACAACCAAACTAAGAAAAAAAAGAAATCATAAATACATAAAACTAAACATGGAATGGGGAAATAGCCACTGATACAGAGGAAATAAAAGTAAATACAATTATTTCCTCAAGAAATGGAAAATTTTCAAGTAAAATAAGAAACACCAAAGCTAGTCTTAGAATAGGCAGAAAATCTAAAGAGACCAATTGCCTTAGATGAAATCAAGAAAGTTATCAAGGATGTATCCTTTCTCACAGAAGCACCATACCCAGATGGTTTCATAGGCAATTTTTAATTAAATCTTCAAGGGGCAAATGATCCTACTGCATTTTTTTCTTTCAAGGTTTCGTGTGTGTGTGTGTGTGTGTGTGTGTGTGTGTGTGTGCGTGAATAACTTTGTTCCTTTTTGTCTTTGTTCTTTCGTTCTCTCCACTTTAGTGTTAGCATAATTTTACAAGATGTGCATTGTTCTGTGGTACTATATTTTTAACTTATGTAAATGAGATTATGTTATATATCTTATTGTGTTTCCTACATTTTTTTTGCTCCATTCATTTGGGAGAGAGGTTCATTGATGTTGCTCTGTACACATTTAATTAATTGCTTCTAATAGTTATATAATATTTCATGATGTACATCTACCACATTTTACCTCTTCACCATTCCAGTAAGGGATATGCAAGCTCCGACAATGTCCCTATACAGGCCACTCATTGATCTATGTACGAATTGCCTCAAGACATGTACTTCAGAAGTGGAAGGGTCTAGGGAATGCATAGACAATGTGTTTGACTGAATAGGGCCAGACTCTGTTTGAGGTGGCTGTACCATCTACACATCCTCAAGCTCCCATATCCCTCTGTCCGGTGTATCTCCACCACACTTGGAATTATCCACCTTCTACCTTTGGCTGGTTTAACAACCATAAAGTGATACTTCATTACTGTCTAATCCACATTTCCCTGACTCCTAATTAGTTTGCATACCATTTCACATATTTGTTAGAATTTTGAGTTTTACCTTCTGTGCTTGTACTAGATATTATTATTCATTTGTTGGTTTGGATATTGCAACTGTTTTCTCTCATTCTGTTATAAATCAGCCTTGTCAGTAGTATACTTTGTTGAACAGAAATCCTTAATTTTCTTTTAGAATGCTAGACATTTCTTTACTATTATTTTTGGAATGTTAGAAATTTTTCTTTTTTTTTCCAGAAACCCTTAATTTATATGTAATAAATATAATTTTTTGCTTGATAGTTTGTGCTTCTGAAGTTTTGTTTAAGAAGTCTTTCCTTCTTAGGTACAGAAATAGTCTCCTATATCTTCTTAAAATGTTGTAGTTTTACCATTCACAGTTAGGTGTTTAATTCACATGGAATGCACCTTTGTATGCGGTGTTGGCAAGATATCTGGTCTTATTTCTCTCTGTATAATGAACCAGTTTGCTCACTCTCTGTCGTTCTCCCACTGAATCGTAGTGGCACTTTTAATGTACACTAACTGCCCACATACACAGTGGTCTGTCTCTGAGCTCTCTATTCTGTGCCACTGGTCTGTTTATCTGAACTTGTGTCAATATCATTGTGTATTTATTACTTTGGCTTTGTAGTATATCTTGATATCTGGTAAGATAAATCCCCATCCTTCATTGTTCTTTATAAAGACTTAGCTATACGTGGACCTTTATTCCTCCATATAAATTTTAGAGTGAATTTATTGTATTCCCAAAAACATCTACATGGAATTTCATTTGGGAGTACATTGAGTTTATAGATGAATCTGTGGGCAATATACATCTTTGCAATGTTAAGTTATCCAATCCAAAGGTATAGACTGCCTTTCCTTTTATTCAATCATCTTCTGTGTCTTTTAATGGGCAGTTGTAAGATTTCTCCTTAGAGATCTTGTGTGTTTTTGCTTCTATTAATTCCTAGACTCTTTGTAGGTTTCTTGCCCTTGTGAACAATTTCTTCCTCTTTTTTTATATTTTCTAGTAAGTTATGGCTTGCATAGGGCAATGCTATTGATTTTGGTAGGTTGCTCTTATATCTGGCAAACTTTCGGAATTATCAGTTCTAATAGATTGGGTGTTGATTGTGACTTTTCCTAGGTAAAAGATTATACCACCTCAAATAATGACAGTTTTAAGTATTCACTTCCAACCCTAACCACCTCTTATGTAAAACAATCTAAGACAGAGAGAGGAAAAAGAAAAGCTTCCAAATTTATTTTACAAACTCGTACAGTATTCATACCCCAAACAGATATATTAAATGATATATTAGCCTTATTTGTAAATATACATGTAAATATTCTAAATAAATATAACCAAATATAATCAGGAAGCACATTAAAAAATATGCCATAAACAACGGTGTTAATTCCTAGAATGTAAGGAAGATTCAATATGATTTATTATATTAATATGTTAAAGGAGAAAAATCACATAATGCTGAACATCTATTATTGATACTAACTTAAAAATGAATGCTGAGTAAAATAGATATGGATGGCTGACTTCTTAACAAGATACATTAGACTAAAAACTAGCAAATCAGTCCTATTGTAAAAACACTATTAAAAGTATTTCCACTAAAATGAAGGAAAAACTGGCTGGGCACAGTGGCTCACACCTGTAATCCCAGCACTTTGGGAAGCCGAGGTAGGCGGATCACCTGAGGTCAGCAGTTTGAGACCAGCCTGGCCAATATGGTGAAACCCTATCTCTACAAAAAATACAAAATTTAGCCAGGCGTGGTGGCTCACAACTGTAATTCCAGCTACTTGTGGGGCTGAGGCAGAAGAATTGCTTGAACTCGGGAGGTGGAGTTTGCAGTGAGCCAAGACGGCTCCAATGCACACCAGTCTGGGTGACAGAGCAAGACTCCATCTCAAAAAAAAAAAAAAAAAGAAGAAGAAGAAGAAAACAAAAATGTCCACTATCATCAGTATTATTAACTACTTTTTTTGGGAGGTTTAGCCATTGCATTTAGACAATCAAAAACAATGAAAGTATAAAAGCTGGAAATAAGAAGAAAAAACTATCAATATCTGTAGATGATGCAAATGCATACATAGATAGTAGTCTCATGAGGCCATCTGCTCCTCAACTAAAAAGAGTTCTGGAAATCCTCACTCAATATACTGATATGATCTGAAAGTTGCTTAAGTGTTTCCAACTCAGATACCTCTACCTAAGAATCAATGCTTTGAAGGGTAAGTATTTGAAGTAACTTTTTCCATAAGACTCTGAGCCTGTCCTTCTTTGTTGAGAACACCAACCCCAGCCTGTAGCTAATAGGACAAACTTCAACAAGCATTAGAGTAAACAAAAACCACTCATGAATGACAGAGCTAGAGTTATTTGATTAATTTTCAAGTGTAAAAAGACTGATGAGAATGTGTAATAAAAATAATGCAAGAATAATGCAACTGACAAGGAAAGTTGGTTGTTTGGTTGGTGGCATGCCAAACAAAGATAATAAAGCCATTCACTTGAAAAAATGTAAACGAATATCTCCTAGGGTAATAATTAAGTCTACTTTTTAAGAAATTAGTGAATACCATATCCACTTTATAAAATTAGACGAGTATATTTTATAGAGGAAAAATTCTTGAGCTACAACATATAACAATCCTTAGATTTAGCATGTAACTGGCATACCAAGAATATCAAGAAAAGAGATTCAGTAAGTCTGGAGTAGGGCTTAGACTTCTCTATTTCTATAAAACTTTGTGAGTATATCTGTGCATTGAGAACCACTGGCCTAAAATTATTTGATTCAAGCTTTTTAAAAAATGAAAAAAGGCTGTGGCCAACTAACATTTTAAACAACAATCAAAATACACTATTGCTCAACATTACCAGGTAAAACACTACTAAGACTCAGATATAGGAAAATTCAACAGAACTACTTTATAAGACTTTTGATCAGTGTTTTCCTTAAAATTGAAACATATACCGAAAGCAAGGCATTGATGAATACCTCATAAGGCATAAAGTTTCTAAAATATTTATATTAATAGCATCTGACCTATGCAAATTTAATCTAGGGAACACAGGACAGATCTTCTGATGTGACAACTCTTCCATGTAACCCACAAAAGCTAATCATTTCCAGTATCTCTTTTTATAAGGTAAAAGAACAAATCTTTTTGATTTTCTAGGAATCTGCTGGGAAATCTCAAAAACTGTTTTAGGTATAAAAGATGTCCTGCAAGTTTTATTTTATTTTCTTCTATATTTCAGATCTGATTTTTGGAAGGCAAAAATCAAAAGAGCTGTCAAAGATTTGGACACTTGATTAAGATAGGTTCATGAGTGCCTGAGAAATAGTACTTGGTTTCCTATTAAATTAAAGTGACAGTAAGACATTTAAAAATGAATATATAAGGTAACATGGTTGTAAAGAACCCTACATGAAAGAAAAATCTTACTTTCATAAATAAGGAATATTTTTTCTTAAATTTTTCCTTTTCCTCTTCCTCCTTCTTCTCCCCTGCACACCCCCACTCCTTGGCCTCCCCCTCCTCTTTTTTTTCTTCTTCTTCTTCTCCTTTTTCTACTTTTTCATAGATAAGAGCATAAGGTTAACATACAGAATGTACCATTATTCAGATGAGTCACAGAATCTTTGCTTTCTAGGTAGATGACACAGAAAGTAAATAGGGCAACCAACTATCCTGGTTTCTCTAAGACTGTTTTGGTTTTAGTGCCGAAAATTTCACATCCAGGAAACCCTATGGTTCCAGGCAAATCAGGAAGGTTGGTTACCGTAGAAAGAATAACCATTCACATTGTAGGTAAAGAGAATCAGTAAATCAAGGAACCAAGCCCATCAAGACAGAGCGAATTTCGTATAAGTTTTAATACATTTAGTAGCTTAAATATTAAGCTTTCACTTTGAAGTTTTAGCCTTTATGATGCTCTTTCATACTCTGGTGACACTTTTATTCTAATGCAGATATCAGTGGGTCTACAATTTTAAAACTAATTTTATAATAGTATGAAGCTCTTATTTATGATTACATGCTATACATTCATCGTTGCCATCTTTAAATAAATGAACAAATGGATATTTTAAATATTTCTCAGTTTTGATTTTTAATATAGTAAATACAAATAGTTGTAATCACATATACAAAAGCTTTCTGAAGTCCTCAATAAGTGTGAAGTAATCTGAAGAACAAAAATTCCAAGAATTTCTGCTTATGAAAAAACAAAAGTATATTCTCAGTTGCATTTTTCTGTCACTATTGTTCCCAGTACAATTGTAACCATTCATATTAATTATAACTTTTAACTGAAGGAATTAACTTTTATGTCACAGAAAAGACAAGAAAGTAGATAATTAACATCTTTCTGTCATCTCAAAGCATTTAAACAGATTAACAAAATTCGTAATACAACTTTTTGTAGTTACATGCATCCCTGTGTGGCAAAAGTGAGCACATTTATTAACATGACTCATTGTTATAGCTTCTGTAATATACACAAATAAGTAAAATTATTCTTAATAATATATGTGTCAGTGTTCTATCCTACTTAGAAAGTAATTAGATATCTATTGATTACATATTAATTTATTTAATATCAATTTAAGGCTTAAGTTACCTAGAGATCTTAGAAATTGTCTTCAACATGACATGTTATAAAACACAATTACTGTTGAAATAAAAAGCGTATCAGAATAAGGATTCACCTCACTTGGACACAAACTTACATTTTTCACAATTTTAAACATTACATAAAAGTAATGTTAGCTTATTTGATCAGTTAAATATTAAGAAAAACATACCCAGGTAAAATAAGCTGTTTGTTTATATTATACTTAATAGAGATCTCTACAATAAAAACTATAAAGCACTGATGCAAGAAATGGAAGAGAACACCAAAATATGGAAAAATATTCCATGTTCATGAATAGGAATAATCAATATAGTTAAAATGTCCATGCTATAACACCTAAAGTAATCTATAGATTCAATGCAATTCCAAATGTACTATAAACTATTGACATTCTTCACAAAATACTACTGACCTTCAAAATACTAATGACATTCTTCACAAAAAAAAAAAAAATGGAAAATTTAAATGAAACCACAAAACACCCAGAAGAGCCAAAATCATCCTGAGCAGAAAGAACAAAACTGGAGGAATCATATTACCTCCCTTCAAATTATACTACAGAGCTCTAGTAACCAAAATAGCATGGTGCTGGCATAAAAACAGACACATAGGCCAATGGAGCAGAATAGAGAACCCAGAAACAAATCCATACATCTACAGTGAACTCATTTTCAGCAAAAGGCCAAGAACACACACTGGAGAAAAGACAGTCTCTTCAATAAATGGCACTGTAGAAACTGGATATGCATATGCAGAAGAATGAAACTAGACTCATCTCTCACCATATACAAAAATCAAATAAAATGGATTAAAGACTTAAATCTAAGACCTCAAACTATGAAACCACTATAAAAAACTTAGGGGAAAATCTTCAGGACATTGGCCTGGGCAAAGATTTCTTGAGTAATACTCCACAAACACAGGCAACAAAAGCAAAAATGGGCAAATGAGATCACATCAAGTTAAAAAGCTTCTGCACAGCAAACAGTCAACAAAGTGAAGAGACAACCCATAGAATGAAAGAAAATATTTGCAAACTATCTAGCTGACAAATGATTAATAACCAGAATATATAAGGAGCTCAAACAATCCAATAGGAAAAAAACTGATTATCTGATATTAAAATGGGCAAAAGATTTGAATAGATATTTCCCAAAAGAAGTTATACAAATGACAAACAGGTATGTGCAAAGGTGCTCAACATCATTGACCATCAGAGAAATGCTAATCAAAACTACAACGAGATAGCGTCTCACCCCAGTTAAAATGGCTTTATCCAAAAGACAGGCAATAGGCTGGTGAGGATGTGAAGAAAACGGGACATTGATACACTGTTAGTAGGAATGCAAATTTGCACAATCACTATGGAGAACAGTATAGAGGTTCCTCAAAAAGCTAAAAACAGAGCTACTATACAATCCAGCAATCCTACTGCTAGGTATATAACCAAAAGAAAGGAAATTAGTATATCAAAGAGACACTTGCACTTTCATGTTTATTGCAGCACTAGCCACAATAGCCAAGCTTTGGAATCAACCCAAGTGCCCATCAACAGACGAATGGATAAAGAAAATATGGTACATATACACCATGGAGTACTATTCAGCCATAGAGAGATCAAGATCCTGTCATTTGCAACAACATGAATGGAACTGGAGGACATCATGTTAAGTGAAATAAGCCAGGCACAGAAAGACAAGCTTTACATGTTCTCACTCATTTGTGGGAGCTAGAAATTAAAACAATTGGACTCATGGAGATGGAAAGTATTATAGAATGATCATTATCAGAGAATGGGAAGGGTAGAGGGGAGGGGGAGTGGGGATGGTTAAAGGGTACACAAAAGAATACATAAAATTGAGTATTTCCTAAAAGCACAACAGGGTGATTAAAGTCAACAATAGTTTATAGTACATTTAAAAATAACCAAAAGAATATATAACTGGAATGTTTGTAACATAAAGGATAAATTCTTGAGGTGATAATACCCCCATTTACTCTGATGTGATTATTATGCATTGTATGCCAATATCAGAATACCTCCTGTATGTACCCATAAAAATTATGTACCCATAAAAAATTTATGTACCCATAAAAATCTATGTACCCATAAAAATTAAAAATAATTATTTTTTTAAAAGATACTATTAAGTAAAAAAAAATGAGGATTCAAGTTTGTTGTATTCTGCTTTTTGGTTAAAAAGACAAGAGGGAAAATAAATCTTTATATTTGATTTTATAAAGCAACTCTGGAAAGATATGCAAGAAATTAATACAAATGGTTTCCTGTTTCACAGTAGCAGCGGTGGAAAATGAACATAAGTGAACCAGACTTTTCATTGTGTATCTAATATTGCTTGAATTTCCAACCATGTGAATGTTATTACATTAATACCTGTTTTAAAATGCAATGAAACATGAATAGATAAATAAATAAACAAGAATGAAGTAGATCATATGAAATGATTTGCAAAGATTTCCATAATATGTCAAATGAAAATGTCAGACATTCCTTAGGTCTAGTGGAAAGAGAAGTCAGGGAATCTCAAGTTCCACTGAGTGGGATTGCCAAGGGCATTCCAAGGATCCTTGGTAGAGAGGCAGGAACAGCTCCCTTGGGAAGAGGTGGTTTGGATTGACCACTCCCAGCTTACTACCTATTCTCAACTGTTGTAAGGGGGCGGGGGGAGGTTGGAGAGGACAAGGGGATTGCGAAGGGCCCCTTCTTGGACCAGAACAATTTGAGTCCTTGTGGCCCTGGGAGGGATGAGGATTTGTGATCCCCCTGCTCTCCTGTTCTGCCTTCTTAAGAAGGGGCACAATTTACATGAAAAATTAAGACTAGACCCAGCCCTACCTAGTGACTGAAGGAACTCCAAGACACACTTTCCCCTGGGGCCTCCATGTGAGGACAAATTTAATGGAGCATCTAGTTCTCATACTCAGAACCTTCAATTAAGCTAGATGGGCAAGTCATGGGGCCTTGCCCAGGAATGGAAACCTGTATTTTAGCTGAGCAAACATCCAGCCAATGGCTCTTTGCCTGCTGAGGGAATGTCTTCTTACGTCAAGAGGAAGAAGAAAGCAGGACAGAGCTTGGCAAGCCTGGGTGGGCCTGGGCCTGGGCCAGGGAGAGACTGCTTGGCTGTAGGAAGCCAGCCCAGGAGCCCAGCTGCTGTAGTTAGATGCTCCCGAGGACACAGGTAAATTCCTGAAAGTCCTTGCTGTGCTCACTCTTAACTGACTGATTTATCTCAGAACCAAGCTTCTAGGGAGATCTACCTCTGCACTTTTTCATGTAGTCTCCAGAAAGCTTCTTGTAACCTGGAAAGATTGGTTATAGTTGATCATTTTCCTTAGTCTTAAAAGTCACCTGAAGAATTCCACAAATACTTAGGTAAATCAATTCAGAAATGGAGTCACCCAGGCAACTGAGAAAATGCATTGTCTAGGTATGTGATTTGTGAGTGTGGTGGACAGAGTTGGGAGCCCTAGGACAGAACTTTTGAAACTGGGCTCTGCTACCAATTTTAAGATTGTGGTGTTCCTTGAATGGAAGGTGTAGGGGACAATAGTGGCTGAGTTATTGAGTAGCAATTGCTTTTTCTCATGCACTATCCCTCTCTTTTTCCCTCAATACCACCCCCAGTTCCTACACACGCATAGATCTGAAACAGAAGAATATGCTGAAGCTGTGTTTTGTTGAGAGCCTAGGACAAGTCACACACTTCCTAGGAGTTTGATCTGTCACCCCCGTATCTAGTTACTATCTTGAAACAAATACATACTATGTGCCAGGACTCTGTTAAAGAGCTTTTTGGTTTTTTGGTATAGTTTAATTCTTACGATGACCCTGATTCTCAAAGAATGAATCTGAGACTCAGAAATGTTAGCAATCCCCCAGCTAGGAAGCACTGAAACCTAGATTTAAAACTTGGTGTGGCTGACTCCAAACCTTAGGATTTTATTTTCCCTCTCTATTTATTTCCTCTTTGATTTCTGTTATTCTAAAAGAGTAGTTCTCAATTGTGGTCCTCAAGCAGCAGCAGCAGCAGCACCCAGGAACTTATTTAAAAATGTAAATTCTTGGACCCTAACCTAAACCCATTAAGTCAGAAATTCTAGAGGTGGAGCCCAGCAGTCTATGTTCTAATAAGCCTCCAGATGATTCTAATGCTTGTTAGAGGTTGAGAACCTCTGCTCTATAAGGGTTAGTCTTAATTTAAAAAAAAAAAACACTTAAACTAATATTTATCACAAAGGTATAGTCAATCAGCAATTACAGTCTCCTTAGTACAAGTTTAGTTCACATCATTCATGTATGTATAATATAGGATTTTAGTTTGAGTTTGTACTAAATTGCTTTTATATAAACAATCAACATAATTACACCTTTTTTATTAAGGTATAATTTGCATAAATAAGAAAGTACAGATCAAGGGGTAGATTTGAGTTTTACCTTTACCTGCTCTCCCTAGACCCACAAACACTGATCTATTGTATATCACTGTAGATTAGGCTTGTTCTTTTCCAGAGTTTCATGTGAATGAAATTATATAGTATATGATCTTTTGTGTCAAGCTTCTTTCTCTCAGCATGTCTATGAGATTCATCTCTGTTGTTGTGTATATCACAAGAGTGCTCCTTTTTACTGTCAAGTAGTATTTCATTGTGTGAATATACCACAATTTATTTATCCATCCACTCGTTGATGGAAGTCTGGGTTGTTTCCATATTGTGGCTATTATATCTGAAACTTTTTTATATCATTCAAGTACGAGAGTATATCTGAAACTAAGGTTATATGGTAAGAGTATATCTGAAACTCATGCTTGAATGATAGTTGACTGGGTTTAGTATTTTATTCAGATGTGTTTTCCCTCATTATTACAAGATATTGCTCCCTTGTCATATTCCATCAGAGTTGTTGAAAAGCCTAATATTGATCTCATTATTACATTGTTCTTTTTTATGTAATCTGTATGGTGGCCTTTGTTCTCTCTGGGAAATGTTAGAATTTTATTTTTATCTAAATTTGCATCACAGTGTGTTCTGTGTTACATATATTCTGGGTAATCTCCTTGACTGCATCTTCTATTTCACTAATTCTTTCTTAAGTTGTGTTTAATCAACTGTTTAACCCATCTATTACCTTTTTAATTTTAGTGATCATATTTGTAATAACTATTCTTTTTTAATTTTTAATGTTTTAAAAACCTTATTTTATTCCTTTTTCATGTTTTCAGTGCTTTTTAATTTTCTTTATTCATTTTAAACATAATTATTTTATAGTCTGTATTTGATTTTATTAACTGAAACTCCTGGAAATCTAATTTCACTGCATGTTTCTTCTGATGATGCTCTTGGTGGGTTACAAAGAGCATCAGTTTGTGTGGGTTTGTCAGTGTGTGTTACAATTGTGGATTATGAGCTCATATTTGGCATGGCTTTATCACACAGAATTCTGGTTGATCTCGTTTTGAAGGTGTGTTCCTCTACACAGCTTTTACATTTACTTCTTCTTGGCAGCCTTAAAGTGTTAACAAGCACATGACATTTATTATTTTAATATTTTAGCTAGCAGAAAGGATCAATTCAAACCCCAAATCCAGGTCAGAGCAGAACAGAACTTTTTTTTAACCTATGTAGATCCCATGCCAAATAGACAAACTTTTTTCTTGTCTGTTGCTGCCGATTTTGACTGATTTACACCCTCAATGAGGGAGTAGCCCTTCAAGTGCTTGGCTTTATACAGGCATCTCAGTTTCAAATTTGCATCTTACACCAAGACTAATTCCTCCTCCCTCAATGCCCGTGAAACCCCAAACCCCTGGCTTAGTATAATTAGCAACTCCTGTCTTGCCCCCAACCCCTTCCCCTACCAGGCCAGCTTCTCATTACACATTCTTACAGGTGAGGCCTGTGGGCTACTCAGTTGCCGGCAGAAGGGACAGTGGAGGCCCTGAAATTTGAGACTGGGAGGGAATATCTACTTCTCCAGCCCATGAGGCTGAGTGCTCAGTCTACAGCAGCTTCTGGCTGGACCTCACAGGATGAATCTCCAAGGTTTCTTATCTGTCTTCTCCTTCCTCCCTCCATTCATTTTCCATTTGTGGTAGTTATTTCTTTCTCACCCCTTACCTTTCCCCATTGGCCTTTTGACAACAGCTGGGCCATTTTTCACTCTGTCTTCCTAACTCTAGTATATTTACTGAAAGATAAATGTGCTGTTTTATATCCCTCATACCACACACAGAGCCATTTACTCAGATTTCACAGCACAAGGATACATATATGAGAACCGCAGTGTCATCATCAAAATAGGTCTCACTTTGGAAATTCATGGTATGTCTGTCTCAGCCCACACCTCCACTCTTCACAGTCACTTCTCAGACACCACATCTTGGAATAGAGTGTCAGAGCAATAAACTAACCCATTTCCATTGGGACAGCCCATTTGGAGAACATTCCTGAACCAAGGGTCCTTGTCCAGCTATGCCCCTACTTTGATCCAGGTGATCCTCAGCTTTCCCCTTGGGTCTTAAAGCAAAATCCCACTGACCTTCTGCCTCCATCTGGCCTCCCTCCAGGCTCAGCTTGCTTTTAGCAGAATCATGTTCCCCGAAAACACTTTTCTCATGTCTCACTCTGATGTTTGGAAGTCCACAGGGCACCTTGCTTCCACAGGGAAGCAAGAGAGAGTTGGGCTCTCAAGTCAGGCTCCAAACCTCTTTCAAAGCTGACCTAGCACACTGTTGAAGAAAAGGATTTGGAGCCCCACACATCTGAGTTTGAATCCTGGCTCATCCACTAACAAGTTGTGATTAGACATGTGATTTAACCTCCATGATCCTTTGTCATCTGTGAAATCAGGATGCTTAAACATAACTCACAGAGCTCTTGTAAGCTGAAACAAGATGAAGTATGAAAGCTCCCTGGAACAGAGTAGAGTAGTGCTCCATGGGTGTGAATTCTGTCTTTTCAGTTTCACCAGCCTTGCTATGAGTGCTGGATTCATGGCTGATAGACTCCAGGCTTGAGGCCTGGATATTGGTGACCCATAGTACAAGCAGGGTAGACCCTGGATGTTTGTTTTCTTCCAGTAATGGATGAAATGTTCTGTGTGGGACAAGGGGCCCATGGGGGCCCAGCCAGCCAAAAGTGAGCTGCTCTAGGGCCCTGCTTATGGTACAGGACACTGGGACACCCATGCCTGGCCATACCAGGACTTTGTTCCTGGGTTGCCTATAGTCTCGCTGAACTTTGCAAAGGAACGTTCTTTTGAGTTGTGCTTCTGCCCTTTGAACCTGTTACCTTCAGAGTCATAAACCTGGTCCACTAGGCTATAAAAGCAGCTCGTTCCAACACATTCTCCTTGCAGCTTGCTCCTTGCCATCCACTATACACCCTCCCTGAACCAGAGGCCACCACCATGACAAGGGACCAGAATGGAACCTGGGAGATGGAGAGTAATGAAAACTTTGAGGGCTACATGAAGGCTCTGGGTAAGGAAGAGACTGGGGATGGGGAGGGAAGCTGTTGTTGGGAGTACTGTGGTCTGGCCCTCCAGACAGTGCTGCTATGGAGTTCAACAGACCTGTGTGCAAATCCTCATGCCTCATGTAGAGCTGTGCAATATTAGGCAGATCATAAACATTTTCTGAGACTCAGTTTTCTCATCTGGAAACTGGGAATAATGATAAATGAGATTATGTCTAGGATGCCTTAGCACAGTGCCTGGCCCACAGAAAACATACACTGAATGTATACATCAGGAGGATATACACACACGGAGTAAAGCCAAACTTGAGAGGATAACCCAGTTGCTCCCCTGCCTTGTGACTACCATCTCTTTGATAACCACTTGGACCTGATATTATCCACCAATGACCCCTGCATTGTTCTTTTATCAGTTTTGTAATGGGGAAGCAGAAAAGAAATAGCTAGCAAATCTCTCAACCTAGGGAAAATCAAGCTCATGGAAGGCAAGAGAGGCTTTTGTCAGATAGCGCAAACAACCCACTGCTTATATAACTTCTGAACTGGGTTCCAGGCTAAGGGCTACCAACTGGTGCGTGTCCTGAGTTCACCACAGGGTGGGTTCCCTGTGGAACTGGCAGAAAACACATAGCCCTGCCCAGCCTACAGGTTCTGCCTGGAACTAGAGTGAGTGGGTCCCCAGAGGGGAGCTCACAGTTGCTGGGTGGCTCCTGTGCTCCAGGTGCTGAGCAAGGGGCTTTGGCTGCCTGTCCTTATTCCGTCCCTCAGCAGCCTCTTTATCACCTCTTCTAGCTTTAAAGTTCTCCACATACGGGGTTACTTCGCTGGAACTTCCTCCACATGTAGAATGAGAGAAATAGCAGTGGGTGGAGTTAGAGGCACAATAATAACTTGGATATGACAGTGGGAGGTCTCTCCAAGAGTGGAAATCATGAGTTTTTTGGTGTGGTAAACTTCTAGCTTGAAAATGTCCACCATGTCAGTGAACAAGGAAAGCTGTGGTATGTTTCATATTTGTGGAACTAAGCTCTTTCTTCATGTTCTCTCTTTTTTTTTTTTTTTTTTTTTCATTTATTTGTTTTGGAGATGGAGTCTCGCTCTGTCACCCAGGCTGGAGTGCAGTGGCATGATCTCAGCTCACTGCAAGCTCCGCCTTCCAGGTTCATGCCATTCTCCTGCTTCAGCCTCCTGAGTAGCTGGGACTACAGGCACCTGCCACCATGCCCGGCTAATTTTTTGTATTTTAAATAGAGACAGGGTTTTACCATGTTAGCCAGGATGGTCTCGATCTCCTGACCTCGTGATCCGCCAGCCTTGGTCTCCCAAAGTGCTGGGATTACAGATGTGAGCCACCGTGCCTGGCCTCTTCATGTTCTTTACACTGGTTTCTAACACTGAATAGCTTTCCTTTTCATTCTGGGTAGCAGGATTTTTACATCAACATAGTTGGTGGGAGGAAGAAAGAGGCAAAAATCCTCCTACCAGAGCCCCAGCCTCAACCCTGTTGCACCTGTGTTTTTTAGTACCAGGAGTGGCCAATAGAAATGGGATTCTGATTCTACACATGGGTAAATGGATTGGAGCATAGCTTGGAACTAGAATTCTGAACAAGATTATACAGATGAGAAAACCGAAGCAGAAGGGTCAACATAGCTGGGACGAGAGTCCAGGGCTTGCTCTGGGACCTTGAACCAGTTTTTTTAACCTTTTGGAACCTCGGTTTCCTCATCTGGCAAATAGAGATAATAGCCCCAGCCTTGCCTGTCCCTCCAGATGATATTGGATGTAGTTGTGGTTTTGAGCAATTAAAAGTACTTTAACAAGGGTTATTTGGAAGTTTCAAGGTTTCAAGAGTATGCTGAATAAGCCAGAGTCAAGTAATATAATTAGAAAGAAACCTTGTGTTTTTTGCTGCTTATACTTAAATAATGAAAAGTCCTATGATGACTTAGATTTAAAATCTAGGCTCTGTTTAGTTTATGGCTTTGCAGAGTGGACCCCTAAAGCCCACCTCTCTAGGCTTAAGGTGAGAAGCAAACATTCCTACCACTCCCTTTCTCCTCCTGGGGGTTGGGAGGATGCAGAGTACACCATCACCTCTCTCCAAGAAATTCTGCCTCTCACAACACCTCTAACAACTTCCTCTGGACTCTTTTCACACCAGCTTACACCTTTAATGTGAGTGAGGGGCTCACAAGTTGTGAATGTGATATTTGAATGTCTTCATCATTGAGGTTTCAGATTGGACTTTGTAATTCTACTTGGTATGAAATATTTATTGTCTCTTAAAGCTTTAGCCAAAACTTCCAATTTAACATCACATTACATTGATTTCACTCTAATAAGCAAGTCGTTTGATCTCTTTGTCCCATGATCTCTGCAGTGTAGAGTATTAGGCTGACACTCCACTGGTTAAGATTAATACCATGTGTATTGAGGTGGGATCCCTTGTCCTTCTCAACCTGCCATGGGAACATGGGTGGGGCAGTCATGGCAGTGACTGAAGACAGGTCTCAGGTGGCTCAGCTAGAAGCAGGCGAGGCAGAGCTGCCCCTTCAATCTAACCTGCCAAAAGCAGCCCAACAGATCTCAACAGTTTCCTCCACACCCAGGACATAAGGCAGGTTGCTTTACCAACGCTGAGATGTCAACGAAGCTTGCCTTCCTTACCCTTTTGAGCAGTGAGAACCTTAGCATTTGGGAAGAGTATGTGTAGACATCCCCAGATGTGTGACTATTGTTAAGGATGATGCCCATTCCCTGTCTAAGAATCATTGATTTCTAATACTTTAACCCCTAGCACTAGAGAGTTTTCTTTTTCTGTGGGCCTGGTAGAGCAACTCTACTGAGACGTGGGGTTGGGCAGTAAACTGGCTTTGTCACTAACCCAGTGACTCACTCTACACACTGGCCTCCCAACATGACTCAGCCACCAGCCTCAGCAGAGTAACACACCATGGCACCCTTTGGGTTTGCCACAAATGATGTCATTAAGAGTTCAAAAGGTGAGTGAGCCAAAGGTCAGTGGTACTTCCTCTCCTGCCTTCTTAGGCACCTGGTGTTTCTCACCCCAGACTCTTTCTTGACAGTGGGGAAACCAGCTGGTGAACTCCTTTGCCCTGAGGAACTTGTCAGGTCCTGAAGTCAGTCCTCCTTCAGGTCAGATCAGGGGATGAAGGAGTGGGAGGGGTGGTCTTCATTTTAAAGGGGAGACCAAAGAGGACAGACATAAGGAGGTCTCCGTAATGTGAAAGAATACTGGGAGAGAGTTCATTAACTCTGCCCAGGTGGGAATCATTCAACTTCTCTATCAAAGCTTTAGAAGGTACCTTGGATGCCAGGGACTGTGCCATCTGAAGCAGAACCAACCCTGGAATCTGTTCTCAAGGAGTCATGTTACAGCCATGCACAAATGGTATTCCTGTTTTTTATTACTGTTTGATGAATCACCCCCAAAATGTAGTGGTTTGAAACAACCACAATCATTTAATTATTATTTCTCATGGTTCTGGGTGCTGACTGGGTTCATCCCGATGGTTCCTGCTCAAAGGCTCTCATTTGGTTGCAATTGGACAGCACCTGGGGCTGGAGCCATCCCAGGCTTCCTCACTCATATGCATGTCTGGCAGTTGGTGCTGGCTGGCAGATAAGACCTTAACTTGGCTTCAACATCTACATGTGGTCTCCCCAAGTGACCTGGGTTTCTTCACAGCATGCAGGCTGTGTCCAAAGAGAAGAGATACAAGCTGCATGGCCTTTTATGACCCAGCTTCAGAAGCTACCAGGTACCACTTCCACCATATTCTAGTGGTTGAAGTGGTACAAGCCTGCCTGCATTCAAAGAAAAGGGACATAGACCCCACCTCTCAGTGGGATGAATGTCAAGATTGCATTGTAAGAACAGCATGTAGGATGAGAGGTGTTATCGCAGCCATATAAGAAAATATAATCTGCCACAGATGAGCCAGTTGAGATTCTATGCCTTGGGCTCAAAGGGGCTATGGAATCAAAAGAACAATAGTAACAAGAAGTGTGTGCATGGTGGTGAAAGGAGCTATAGTACCTGGAGTCAGTGAAGGCTTCCTGAGTACTTCTTGGTGGGGTTTTGAAGGAAAAGCAGGAGTTATCCATGCGGAGATAGAGTCAAGCGTAGCCCCAATGGGCATGTGCACAGGCATGGGCCTGGGACACCAGAAGGCGTTGTATTACCAGAGGGTGAAGTGCAAGGAGGAGGCAAAAGAAGAGTCTAGAAAAGCAACAGGCTCCTTAAGTCAGTGTGCTACACATGAACTTCACCTTACAAGGAGAGGTCTAGGAAGAAATTGTATGCAGAGGAGAGAGATGCTATCAATTCTCACTCTAACAGAGAGAGAGTGAATAGACCAGCAGACTGTCAGAGAACTAAAGAGGTTGTTACAATGACCCTGGGAAGGTGTTGAGAGCAGTACCCAGAAAGGGTGAACAGGGAGATGTGCAGAGCAGGAAATAGGCTGGATTTGGTGACTAGAGGAGGAAGAGTCAGGGAGGAGTCAGCCTAGAAAATGAAAAACCGTCACATAATTTTAACCAGTGAAGATGGGGAAGCATGTGTCCAAAAATTGGATAATGTTAAATTGATACATCTTTTAGGAAATTTTTATGCCATAAATTTTAACTATTTGGGGAAAACGCATTATTTTCTTAACTCACAAATGCAGGTGAGGATTATCTTCTATGAAGAACATCCTTTTCATTTAAATTGACATGCACAGACTTAAAAGTGCCGTGGCTATCACAATCAGTTCTAGTGGGTCTCTGAAAGCTCCACCAGGAAGGGAAAGCCCTGAGAGGCTGAAGTCAGACAGCTCCCATCTAGGTGGTCTCTGCCAGAAAATATTTCCCGAATATGTGCCATGTGCAAAAATCTCATCCTGACCATTTAAGAGCCTGCAGTCTAGCATGATGGGTGAGCACATGCACAGATTATTCTCATACCATGATACGCATCACACTAGAGCTTTATATACATTTCTTCATTTTAGTGAATTCAGTTTTCAACAAATGTATCGAGCACCTATGACACATCAGGAAGCGCTCTAGGCACTGGCGGTATAGTGGGAAATGAGGAGACAAGTTCTGGCCGGCATGGAGTTTACATGCTAGTGAGGAGACAGAAAGTCAACAAATAGTTTAAGGTTATTTTGGGTAGTGGTGAGTGCTGGGAGGAAAATTAAAAGAATAATAGAGTGGAGTGTGGTGGTGGTCAGGGAAGGCTTGAAGGGGTGACAGTGGAGCCCGGGTTTGAATGCTGACAAGTGTTATTCTGAACACAGGGAACAGCAAGTGCAAAGGTTTTGGGTTCAAGAGCACGAAGCCAGGCGTAATGGCTCACGCCTGTAATCCCAACACTTCGGAAGGCCAAGGCAAGAGGGTGACATGAGGCCAGGAGTTCATGATGAGCCTAGGCAACATAGTGAGACTTCTGTCTCTACAAAAAATAGAAAATAAAAAAATTAGCTGGGCCTGGAAGCACATGCCTGTGGTCCCAGCTACTCAGGAGGCTGAGGGGGGAGAATCACTTGGGCCCAAGGGTTTGAGAAAGCTGATGTATTGGGAGTTGGAAGTGTGTGAGGCGGAGGAGTTGTGGGTACGGTGGGGGAGTGAGAGTGGAAAAGTAGGCGGAAGGCAAAGCACACACCAGCCTTCTGCTGGGAAGAAAAATTGATCCTCTTTGTATTCTTTAAGGATCACTATGGCCACAGCATGGAAAATGAATCATAGGAGGGCAAGATTGCAAGCAGAGAGGCCGAGAGACCCATTAGGAGGCTGCAGTGTTGTCCAGGCAGGAAATGACCATGGCTTGGGCTACGGCAGTGCCTGTAGAGCTGGAGAAAAGAGGACAGATTCAGCTTATATTTTGGAGATAAAGCTCACGGGGTTTGCAGATGAATATGAAGTGAGAGCAAATGATAGAAACGAATTTGGGTCCAAGACTTAGGCCTGAATAACTGGGCAGATGACAATCCCATTACCCGAAATGGGGAAGTCACCGGGAGGAGTGAGTTTTGGTGGGGAGGGACCAGGCTGGGGTGGCGGGGGAGCATGCATTAAGAATTCTGGTTTGCATATTTTGGTTTCAGATATCTGTTACACATTCAAATGGAGTATTAAAATTGGCACTTTGATATGGGATATGGAGCTCAGGATACAGTCAGAGGTAAATACAGAAGAAATGCTTTCCATTTTATGGGGTGAGGAACCCAGAGAAGTGAAGAGACTAGTCCATGGCCACTTGTGGTTAAGAAATGATGGAGCCTAAGACAGGAGCCCAGGCTATCTGCTTCTAACACCCACAGCCCTTTTCTCAACACTGTTCTTGGTGGAGGTACAAAACATGGAGGTAGGGAAGAAAGAGCTTCACTGTGAACAAGGTATGTCCAAATGAAGGCATCCAAAGTAAATAGGCAGGACGCTCAGAAACATTGCAAGAGAATCACTCAGAGTCCCTGGGTGAAAATGAGTAGGTAGGTAGATGATTGATAGATAGATAGATAGATAGATAGATAGATAGATAGATAGATAGATAGATAGATA
>NC_045435.1:161830927-161841412 GCF_002776525.5 Piliocolobus tephrosceles | reverse complement strand
ATAGATAGATAGATAGATAGATAGATAGATAGATAGATAGATAGATAATAGATGTCTGATGCTCCAATGAAGAATTTGTTTCATAAAATCTGGATTCCTGATGGTGCTCACAAGTCAATGAAGGTATACACCTTGCCAGTCTCTACTTGAACCATATGGTACCTAGTAGGACTTTCAAAGGGGAAATGCTGAGGGATGGAAAAAGCCTAGATAATGATAGGTGTTATCCCTTTGTACAGGTCTCCCCTTGCATGTGTTGGCATCACCTCCACCCTAATGTCCATCCCAGTAAGTATGCAGTAGACTAAGAATGGAGAGGAGAAACTGTGCATAAGGAGCAGGGAGGCACACCAGGGTCTCCAGCTTGCCCCCAGTGCCTAGAAGGAAGTGAGAGGAGGAAGCAGGCAGGGATCTCATCTAATTCCTTTCAAATGTGTTCTCTGGTGCAGGAAGTGGCATGGAAAAAAGGAGAAAATTGTTCTTACACTCTGCTTCTCACAATTGCCTAAGAGTGCCAATGATTTGAGAATTAAGGAGTCCAGGTTTGAAGCCCATCAAAGCTGCACTTTGAATGGTTCTCAGATTTCATATGATGAATACTTGTGCCTCTCTGCTCTTTAATTTACAAAGAGCACCTGCCCTTTTCGCCTGCAACTTTAGCTTTTTTCACAAGCACATTACACAGCATTTTAATGTTGAGTAGCATACTCATATTTCACCTTTATGGCTTGTATTGTTCAAAATGCAGTTATGAAAAGTATGCTTTAATAAAGTCACGTCAGTGTTGTTTTTTTCCTTCTGCAGCAGCTAAAAGCCATATATATTATTCAGAAATAGCTTGCCTTTGGACCTTTCCTTCTGAGATAGAAATTCATTTCACCTGGCTATAAATCAGACTCAGAGATACCCTTAATCCAGAAACGGAGATAAAACATGCTTGATAACCCTGGTGTTAAAATACCATACCAGGAAAATAATTTTCTCTGCAAAGTACGAAGAGGAAGTGTTTTTATAATCTGTATGTGTGTGTGTCTGTGTGTATGTGTGTGTGTGTCTGTGTGTGTGTGTGTGTGTGTGTGTTCTACAACCACAGTTAAACCCTTTTGATTAGAAATATCAGGAGTCCACCAACAGAACATTTGGCTACGTTCCCTGGGGCAGAGCAGAAGCGACATGATTTACTGGGTTGTGCAAACACTGAAGGGTGGCCAAGAGGCCAAGCCATTTTTCAATCCAGAAGAGAAGTGATGCTTGATTCCATTTGCATAGTCTTCAAATAAGATTCCCCCGGCACTGGTCAGAAAGATTGACTAGAGATGGTGTTTCCAGGACAAACCAGTTCTGTCAGCAATAGATATTTTTAGCTGTGATCTACCTTTCTATGCAACCAGGGACAAGCAATACTTTTTATTGGGGAGGGGGGTGTTAGTTGTAAATGACAACAGAATGTATTCGTAAAGAAATCGTCAGGAGTGCTATCCTAACTGGGTAGCTCTGAGCCCACCGCTTAAATTCTCAGGGCCTCAGTTTCCACATCCATTGAGTGGAAATAGACTTGCTCTCAGAGGAACACTTCAGTTCTAAATTTCTCTGTAGATTTTCAATTATTCCTTAATGGTTTTACCTAGAGCCTTCCCCTGTGTTTCATCTGGTTAACAGATGACCTATAGTTTTTCTTTTCCCATCTCCTAACTATTGTTGGTTTAGCACGGCTCAGACCTTAGCGCAAAGGGCTGGAGAAGGAGCTGAAGTTGGTTCTACCCATCACCAGACTATAGAGTGAGGAAACTGATCCACGCAGAGAAAAGTGTCGCCAGGCTAGATTAAATGCTTATGGGACAGACCCCCTTATGACAGGAAGGGAGTGTATCAGCCACCATTCCCACTTTTCCTGCAAAGTCCAAGTCCCTTGCAAAACAAGGAGTGCACACAGCTATGGAGATGCATAAATATGAGCAAAACTTTCACTCTGGACTGAATGCTGACTTGGTCCCTACTTGACCCAAACAGATAAGGCCAAGAGTGGATGGCAATGTGTGCACTGAATACTGACAAACTACTTGGTACTATGTAAAGCATTTTACCATTATTTTTACTGAATCTACACTGTAAATAGTCCTTTGAAGTGAGCATTCTTTTCCTCATTTTCCGGCAAAGGAAAAGTGATTTCTCCAAGGTCACACAGCTAGCTGGGAAATAAGAGATAGGATTGTACCTGCATCTGCCCCTTACCCTTACTCGTTTATACCACAGTTCTAAACTTTAGCATGCACATGATCACTTGGAAGACTTGTAAGGACAAGCAGAGTCTGGCCAACAGAGCTCCTATTTAATAGGTCTGGCGTGGGCCCCAGATTTTGCATTTCTTTTATTTTTATTTATATTTATTTATTTAGAGACAGGGTCTTGCTCTGTCACCCAGGCTGGAGTGCCATGGCACAGAACTTGCATTGCTAACAGGTTCCCAGGTGCTAATGCTGCTGCCAGCCCAGGAACCTCACTTTGATAATCACTGTCCTGGCCCTTGCTGCCTCCATTAACTAATCCATAGTATATCTTGAGTACCTACTATGTGCCTAGCTCAAGACTCTATGGTATGGTGGGGTGGGGAACACAGAGCAAGAAGATGGCATTGTCCTTGTCCTCATAGAGGTGAGACTGCCGGAAAGAATAGCCAACTCCATGAAAAATGCAGGAGGAAATGCTAAATACGGTTGGCAGGTAGAGGGGAGCAGTAAAATTGTTTGGCCTGGATAGCAGGTAAGGAAGGAGGCAAGAAAGAGTCGGAGGAGGCAAAGCTGGGGCTGGGCCTTATGAGATTTGGAAAGCTGGGACGAGAGTGACAGGGATTCAGAGAGCAACTGTTCAACGGGTATATGGGAAAACACAAAGGACTCTAAGGAAATTGGCCTGTGAGATCAGCGGCTTCATAATGCTATTATGATGAGGGCAGTCTCCATTTACAGAGCCATGATTACAGGCTGCCAGCCACTGGGCAAAGTTCTTACAAACACCATCAAATTTGATCCTCACAACAAGATGATGCAGTTAATAATAGCTCCACATATGGCCACTGCCCTCTGCTGCTTTAGATCTGGAACCAAATGTCCAGTGACGAGACTAAAGCTGGACACACTTGGGGCAGAAGGAGAGAAATATGAGCTGGAGTGTGACATGCCAGCCTCTTGCCAGCTCCTCCGCACGCCACAAGCATGTGCTTGTGCTTACTAGAACAAGGAGGATACTCTTCAGTGGCTTGTAGCAGTTTTAAGGAAGGGTTCATTTTTTAAGTTGGAAATACTTGACCACTTGGTCCCGCCTAAACAGGTCAGCAGTTACCTTGAAGAGAGACAAATTAAACAGGTATTTTCATGATTGCAAGGCCAAGGTGGCTGAGATAAATGTGTCAGAAAGGGTTTGGTGAGCCTTTTCCATAGTAAGTTGTGTGGGACACCTGGCCGACTCCTCCACAGAGGGGCTCCGTGGCCACTTAAGACTTTGAAAAGCTGCATCCTGTACCCTCCCTCCAACTTGGAGCTATAAAGTACCTTTCCTATATTAAAGAATCTATGAAATTCTATAGGGCAGAAACCAGCTTGTCTTGGTTTTCATTCCTCATGTCCCAAACTTATTTGCTCATGAGCCCATTTTTTTGACCACCAAACATCTGATGGAGCTGTACCCCATGGCGAACACAGTGAGGAAGTAGGGGCTCTGGGAATGCTGGCCAAGAAGACTAAAGGAATCCACAGAACCAAAGGCAGCTGAGAGACCATTCGTCTCAGCCCACACCCCATGCCTCTCAGGCTGTGTAGCTGGGACGCGCTCGCGTACAATTCCATAAGCCACAGAGGTGAAGTTAAATGAGCTACCAGATAATGTACCCGGCTGGAGTGTGATTGCTTCAGCTCTCACTTATTATACAGCCCTGGGCCTAGAAAACAATTGCCATTTGGTTGGGGACAGTATGCAAGGGCTTTGGAAAACAAACTGCCTGAAACAGGGAGGGCTTATCCAACTGAATCCCACAGTCCCTGTGTCTCCAGGGAAAATTTAACAGAGTCAGAAGTTACTAGTATCTTGGGCAGCCATGGAAATTGCACACATGGGGATGATCTAACCGTGTTACCCCAGAGCTTGGGGAGCACAGCACTGGCACTGGAGACAGATCGTCCTAAGTTCAAGTACCATCTCAACTGCTTCCTCACCACATAATCCAGGGAAAGTGACACAACTTCTCTGAGGCAGTTTTTCTGCACTGGCAAAATGAAGACAAAATAAAACTTACCTTGTGGGTTTGTTTGAAGAATAAAGTGAGGAAGGTTTCCCAAGGGAGGTTACACCCTGAGCCACCATCCCTAGACACTGTCCCTAGACACAAAGAGGGTCTTAATTGCCACCCCAAATATTACCAAGAGTCCACACAGCATGGCTCTCAGATTCACCTTACCTAAAATTCAGTTCCCTATGTTTGCCCATAAAACTAGTTCACTCTTTTATTCCCTGGCTCTCACCTTGATCGTCCAAGCTCAGAACCACTGTTTCTTCCTTCCAACTCAATCTCTCTATACATCTATCCAATTTCCAAGCCACTCTGATTGCTGTTTCAGCCATGTATGTTTAGAAAAGTAAACTAGCCTCTCTAGGTCTTACTTCATCATCTCTGACCTGACAAGTGGGCACTTAAACAGTACCTTCCAAAATTTTTAAACCATACAAGTCTTTTTCCAAACAGCCTCCTATGGACAAAGTTCAAAATCTGAAATCACTGAGCTCTACCACCCAGAGATTCTAGGTCTGGGATAGGACCCACTGGTGAATTCCTAGACATGGAAGGTACTCAACAAATAGTAGAGAATGAGAGGTGAGCAGGGCACTGGCATTGGTGTGCTCATGCCAACTTGAACTTACTTCTCTTTTCAACTTAGGATACAGGCATATAATCCTTTTACCTTCCAGCTGGCTAATATTACTTAAAATTATTCCGTCAGGCTCAAATCTGACTTTATACAAGTTAGAGTCTAAAGGAATGCCCAGGGCCCTTCCTTATGCAGCTGTGATTCTGTTGTAGATTCAAATTGCTGACCCAAAGTGAGGTTCCAGTGGCCAATTTGGCCTCTCCTTGATTTGGGGGAGAAGGGGAGTAATAGTGACTAAAGAAGGAATTTTTTTTTTTTTTTTTTTTTTTTTTTTTTGAGATGGAGTCTTGCTCTGTTGCGAGGAGTACAATGGCACAATCTTGGCTCACTGCAACCTCTGCCTCCCGGATTCAAGTGATTCTCCCACCTCAGCCTCCTGAGTAGCTGGGATTATAGACACCCTCCATCATGCTCAGCTAATTTTTGTATTTTTGTAGAGACAAAGTTTCACCATGTTGGCCAGGCTGGTCTTGAACTCCTGACCCCAGATGATCCACCCACCTAGGCCTCCCAAAGTGCTGGGATTACAGGCGTGAGCCACCAGGTCCAGACACAAAGAAGGAGTTTTAAAGGAAATGGGTCAGAAAGGAAATGGGGAGAGAGTGAGGAAGTGATGCTTGGCCACCATGGGAAGGGTAGCAGAGTTGTCAGTCTCCAACTGACAGGAACTTCCTGAACTACCTGCTGTTCTCTCTCTCTCATGGTCACAATATAGTGTTTGTCCTGCACCGGACAGTGCACAACATGAAATGTCATCACTTACATATCATAAAGATGGCACTGCAGTTCAGAGAAATAGCACTTGAGAAATTTGAACTGTTCTTATTCTTGAGGTCATTATTATCCTTGGGTTTTAATAGAATCAATCCTAGTGTTTTTTAAAACCTTCTCAGTGGATTTTCGGAAAAAATATTAAATATTTAAATTGGCATCTAAAGACATCTGGAGAATTTACAGGCATAATGGGAATCAGATATCTGACTAAAGACCAAGAGAGATGATTTCATAGCAAGGGAAGAAATTCAAGTATTTTCAGAACTATCCTCTCTTTCTAGATCTACTCTACAGGCCAACAACTTTTTGGCATGGCTGTAGTTGAGCCACATTTTATGCTTAACTAGGAGTTAGCTTCTTGTTATAATGTGCAACGGTTAGGACATTCAACACTCCTTTGGTTTGTTTCAACATTTTCATAATAAAAATGTAAACAATTATCAACCTATCCCTTAAAAACAATACACAGGTGTGGTGGCTCACGTCTGTAATCCCAGCACTTTGGGAGGCCGAGGGGGGTGGATCACAAGGTCAGGAGATCCAAACCATCCTGCCTAAAATGGTGAAACCCCGTCTCTATTAAAAATACAAAAAATTAGCCAGGTGTGGTGATGGGCACCTGTAGTCCCAGCTACTTGGGAGGCTGAGGCAGGAGAATGGAGTGAACTTTGGAGGCGGAGCTTGCAGTGAGCAGAGATGGCGGCACTGCAGTCCAGCCTGGGTGACAGAGCCAGACTCCATCTCAAGAAAGAAGAAGAAGAAGAAGGAGAAGGAGGACGAGGAGAAGGAGAAGGAGGATGAGAAGGAGGACGAGAAGGGGGAGGAGGAGGGGGAGGGAGAGGGGGAGAAGGGGAAGAGGAAGAGGAAGAAATCTCTGAATGAGTATTTATTGTCCAGAATATGTTTAAAACTACATTGGGGGCCAGGCATTGTGGCTCACACCTGTAATCCCAGCACTTTGGGGGACCAAGGCACATGAATCGCTTGAGCTCAGGAGTTTGAGACCAGCCTGGGCAAATGGTGAAACCCCATCTCTACAAAAAATACCAAATTAGCTGGGTATGGTGGTGTGCACCTGTTGTCCCACCTACTTGGGAGGCTGAAACGGGAGGATCACTTGAGCCCAGGAGGTCAAGGCTGCAGTTAGCCAAAATCATGACACTGCACTCCAGCCTGGACGACAGAGTGAGACCACATCTTGAAAAAACAAAACAAAATAAAAAACAAAAAACAAACCTTTACTGGCAGCTAAGAACTGAGGCAAAACAGTCTGCTGTTAAAATGGAAGTTTGTAACTATCCCTCCCCACTGTGGACATTAACAAAAGTTTCCTAAGTTTCATCTTTAACCATGATTAAAACTGGTGATTTCCAAAGTCTTTTTTCTTTCAAATCATCAGATCTTTTTGTTCAGCAAACTCTTAGGAGGATGCCCAATGGGTCAGATAGAATAGAGGTGCTGTGACGTGTGTACGTGTGTGTGTGTGTGTGTGTGTGTGTGTGTGTGTGTGTGTGTGTCGGGGAGCTGCAGCTTAGGGGTGAGTCTTGCGTGCTACATCTCCCTCCCATCAGGGATCCTGAGGAGGTACCAGGAGACTCCTAGGTTTCCCAGCAACTGACTGAGATGCCCAACTTGGCCACGAGTAAGATGCTTGTTTCCCACTTAAGCAAAGACAGGTGGCCTATACACAATCTGTGTCTCTAGTCTTGAATGTTTGGCCTATACACAATCTGTGTCTCTAGTCTTGAATGTTTGGTCTTGTTAAAGAAATGAATGAGTCTGGCTGAGCACATCATAACCTCCACAATTCCCTTTGCCAACAGATATTGATTTTGCCACCCGCAAGATTGCAGTACATCTCACTCAGACGAAGGTTATTGATCAAGATGGTGATAACTTCAAGACAAAAACCACTAGCACATTCCGCAACTATGATGTGGATTTCACTGTTGGAGTAGAGTTTGACGAGTACACAAAGGGCCTGGATAACCGGCATGTTAAGGTACTGACTGGGGCTAGTGTTTTTCACTCACACATTCTGTGCAGGGGCTGGCTATTTGGTATCATGATGAAAAAAAAAATGTTAGAAACAACCTGGGAAAAATCAGGAAAGGAGGACCAGGATGGCCTTAATCATGCTGGCAATGAAAAATTATTGAAAGTTTAGTAGGAAAAGGCAGGCCTAGGAGAGATTAAGAGCTCAACCTCTCCAGGATCGAGGGCCAGGGCCTATGAGTCATATACAGCCATGGGCCTGGTAGGCAGAGGGAAGAGGGCAAGGTGGAACATCACAGGGAGGGACAGCACCTGTGCCCTCTGGGAGCCAGGGCACATGGAAAGGTGGCAGCCCTGCCCAGTGCCAGCCAAGCGCTGCCATGGAGGAGAGAAGCCTGAAGGTGCCAGATATTTTTTAGGAGACATAGAGAAATCAGATGTTTTTATATAAAATATCTCAAATTTTTATGATTCTGCTGAGAAAGAGCAAATATAAATTAATAAAACATCTCAATTATAGATTATCCCAGCTGATTTCATTTTTTTTAGAAAAGAATGATCCAAATTAAACCAAAAAAAAATCAGTAGGTTAAGTGAAGTCAAGATTTATCCAACCCGAATAACCTGGAGAAGCCTCTGTCAAGTTTGTGGCTCTGTCCTAGCATTGCCTTAACCAACAAGGGATAATCTAGGCAACTCTCCAGGTATCAGAAGGCCAGACTGTCGCCGTTTGAACTATTGAATGTAGGTGGGACCCTGAAAGCAGGCAGAAACAACTCAAGTTTGCAGAAGAGGCAGGCCCTTGCCCACAGGAGCTGTTTGCAAATAAGGCAGAGGCAGCAGGAAGAAGTGGAGAGATGCTGGGAAGGCAAGGGAAACACCAGCTCTCCCCAGCATCACTGTGTGGTATCCCAACCCAGTAACCAGCCCTCCTGTTCACATTCATGCTCAGTGTGCTCAGTTTTTGGTTTTCCAAATCAAATTACACCTGGTCAGTCCCCACCAAACAGGAATAGGAGAAATCCAATCTCAGTTGTATTTAAGGATTCCACCCAACATTCCCATCATAACGAACCCTGGGGATACACAGTCCAAGAGATTTGGGAAGGTTCCTGGCTTGTCATTTATCATGGTTGCAATTGGCTGTTCACTGTCTATGCCCATGCATTTTATACAAGGGTGGGCAGTTTGAATATTCAAAGCATCCTTTCCCTCTGTGCCAATTCAGCCACTGGAACTTCTGTCCTATCTCCCAAACTGAGGGAGGACAGAGCCGAGTACTTTGACCCAAGGTATCCGTGCTGTCGCCTTCCCACCCCCGGCAAAGAGCCAGCTCTTCAAGTGCCACAACAAAGCAAGCAACACCATTTGCCCTGCCCTTCCCCGCTCACCATGAGTCCTGACTTTCCCAGGGTCAGGCCACCACCCCGAGACTCTCACACTGTGCTTCCAGGAGCTCCTGCAAAGTCAGAGGTCTCAACTCTCCCCCAGAGCAATGGGCACAAGCTCTGATTCCTCTCCTGGGGTGGGGAGGAAAAGTTGTTATTATTATTTGGTGACAACTTAAAGACCAAGAGAGCTGGACACACTTTATTTCTCAGTCAGGTTGTCCTGTAGCATTGATAGTCACAGCCATCAAGTCAAGGTTGAATTATATTTTGTGTTCTTTGCTAAAGAAAAGTAGGGAAATATAAAGCATGATGGAAATTTTTCCATCAGAACACTCTTGAATGAGAACTTAAGATTCTGGGCCCTGGAATGTCCACTTATGGAACCCCTCACTGAGCGGATAATGGATCAACAAGCCTTTTCTGAACCTGTGAACCATCTGACTGAAAAGCCAATTCATCAGACACCAGAATTGCCAGGAAAATTGATCTCAGAATTTTTTGCATCACTCTGTTATTCCAACCCAATTAGTGCAAAATGTTTAATTTTCCTTCACCTTTCTGTTATGGGTGTGGGCTCTTGAAAAGCAGGCCTGTCCTCTCTGAGTTGATCCTTTGTCACCTTTGATGGCAGAGAACTTGCTCTTCCTAAAATAAATCACCCTTCCAGCCCTTAATGGATTCCACATGTTAACACTACTCCTACCTTTCTTCTGCCTCTCCATGTTCCATTTTCTCCCCTCTCCAGAATCAGCAGTTAGCCCTGCAGAGAGAGAGAATCCTCTTTCCTACAGCTTGCCTCCTCTTTGCCTTCACTAGAAAACCAGAGTGAATGCACACACACACACACACACTCTCTCACACACACACACTCTCACACACCCTTGGTAGGGAGTGAGAAGTACCCAGGACAGTTGGCCCAGCCTCCAAGAATGGGTCATTCCCATGAGAATCACCATGCAGAGCAGATGCCCAAGGAACTACCTACTTCCTGTAACTTCACTGGAACCCTTCAGCTGGAAGGGGATGCTAGAGGGATGCTAGAGAGTGGGCAAATCTCTTTCTCAGATTGATTTATTTATTTATTTATTTATTTATTTATTTTTATTTTTATTTTTTTTTTTTGAGACGGAGTCTCACTCTGTCACCCAGGCTAGAGTGCTGGAGTGCAGTAGTGCAATCTTGGCTCACTGCAAGCTCCGCCTCCCAGGTTCATGCCATTCTCCTGCCTCAGCCTCCCAAGTAGCTGGGACTACAGGCACCCGCCACTATGCCCGGCTAATTTTTTTGTATTTTTTTTAGTAGCGACGGGGTTTCACTGTGCTAGCCAGGATGGTCTCCAATTCCTGACCTTGTGATCCATCCGCCTCGGCCTCCCAGAGTGCTGGGATTACAGGCACGAGCCATCG
>NC_045435.1:161804876-161830917 GCF_002776525.5 Piliocolobus tephrosceles | reverse complement strand
CAAGCAATTCTCCTGCCTCAGCCTCCCAAGTTGCTGGGATTACAGGTATGCACCACCATGTCTGGCTAATTTTATATATATATATAGTAGAGACAGGGTTTCACCATGTTGGTCAGGCTTGTCGCGAACTCCTGACCTCAAGTGATCCACCTGCCTCGGCCTTCCAGAGTGCTGGAGTTACAGGCGTGAGCCCCCATGCCTGGCCTCTCTGATTAATTTCTGTTGCCCACACTTGGTGGCATGCCTGAGTGAACACCTACACACGTGTGGGAGTGTGAGGATGTGTGAGTGTGAGAGCATGTGTGGTACTCCTCATGCTATTGTTTTCCAGGGCTCCACATCTCAACTACGTGATCACCCTTACAAGCCCTCTGGAATCTCCCCACTCGGCAGTGTGGAGGAGAGGTGCATGTTGTGCCCTGTCCAGCCCAGGGCAGAAGCAATGAAACCACATTGATCACAGAGTCAGTTCTCCTCTGAGGAGTCAGGGACCCCCCTCTTTCCTTCCTGTGTGTTCCATGTATTCCCAACTTCCTATCCTGGCTGATTTCTAAGAGAAGTTACAGCCCCTTTCAAAACTACACAAGCTACCCCAAAATCAAATAAAATTAAAAATAAGTAATTGATAGCCATGGAATGGAATGTGGAGTATATGCAGCCATGAGAAAGGATGAAGGACAGACTCATGCTACAACCTGGATGAAGCTGGAAAATGTGCTAAGCGAGAGAAGCCCCACACAAAAGGCCATGTATTGTGTGATGTATATGAGACATCCAGAATAGGCAAATTCATAGAGAGAGAAACTGGTTGCCCAGAGACGGGATAGAGGAAATGAACGGTGACTGCTAATACATAGGGGTTCCTTTTGGGACAGGAAGAAAATTACCTGGATTTAGATATAGTGATGGTTATGCAATCTTGTGGAATAAAAGCTACTGAATTGTGTATCTTAAAAGGGTGAATTTTATATTTTGTGAATTATATCTCAATAATAAAATAAGTAATTGAAGTTGGGGCAGACAGTAAGGGCAGGGAAAAGCAGGGATAGACAATGGCGGTTAGAGCTAATAATGCCATTCTGATGGCAGAAGAAGATGGGAGCCCCCAGAAGAGGAGTGGCAGCCAGGGGCTGCCAGAGGAGGGGCCCTGGAGGCAAACCAAAGAACTCTTAAGTGAGGTAAAGTGCACCGAGAAGGGTTGAGCATGTGAATACTGTCCTTCAATGCTCTTAAAGAGCTGTCATTTTCCTTAAAAAAAAAAAAAAAAAGTGTTGGCGAGTAATTCAAACTTACAGAAAAGTTACAAGAATATAACAAAGAACACCTGTGTACTCTTTACCAAGAGTTACCACATTACATTTTGCCCCTTTGCTTTATCATTTGCACATGCTTTCTCTCTAATATACAAATATTTTTTTCTGAACAATCAGATGCCTTAGCCCTAAATAGTTCAGTATGTATTTCCTAAGAATTAAGATATTCTCTCGTAAAACTGCAATATAGTTATCAGCTTCTATAAGTTTAACATTGATACAGTGCCTGTATCTAATTTATCATAAAGGGCTGTTTTAAGCAATGTTAGCTTTGGAAACTGTGATAGTGGAAAGCATGGTGGGAGCCCAGGTTTCTTCTTTAATTCTGTGTACAGTTATCTGCCCTTGGAACGTACTCCTTCTTTATCCCCTAGCTGAGAACCAAGGGCTTTCCTCACTTGTATCCATTTCCTCAACCTGAGGATCTTTTAAGGCAATTGAGCCTCTTTTTAAAATATTTTTTGATGCAGGGAAGAAGGGCACCAACTAAAAGCAAATTAAATTGAGAAATTTTAGTTCATTTAACCATTCTCTTCTTTCTGCTTCTTATTATTTTTCTATAGGAGTAAGGCTATAATATTGTAAGTACTACCATAATTTATTGGTAACGAATTTAGGCTCAGAATAACTTTTAATCTTGCTGTCCAATATGAGTTATTAAAATAAAATATTAGGACAAGCCCCATGCACTAACATTTTTCTCCTTCCTTCCTTCCTTACACAAAATTTGCTAAGCCCCTACTACATACTAGGGCTAAGTCAGTAGCTAGTGATAAAATGATGAATCAGACGCCCTCTCCTGCCTTCATGAATTGCAAGCCTCCTGGGGAATGCAGACAACTAAATGAACAATGACCACACAGTGCCCATATTGATGGACATGTGGGCACTCTGGTAGGACCATAGAAACTAAGGCAAGGAGGCAAATGGATTTACTTCAAGATTATGCTTCAACAAACAGAGATTCATTCAACAATGCTGGTCACTGTGCTGAGTCTGGTGTTGCAGAAATGAACAGCAGATACAGCATCTTCTTTCATGGAGCTTACCGTCTACTGGGGGAGACAGGCATCAATTCAACCAACATGTATTAGGTGTCTATCATGTGTGAGGCAATCTGGGAGTGAGGGGGACAGACGACACCGTCCTTGCCCAAATTGAAGACATGAGTCCTTTCTCATCTGTTTAGAGGAAAACTCAGAGTCCAAGGCTCATCATAAGAAAAAGCAAATTATTATTCCAGACATCATCTTCCTCGCAGAAGAGCAAGGAAGGCAACCTATAAAGTGAGCTTCTCCAAGACCTTTAAAGATGTGAGGCTTAGGATGGTCCTAAAGGAGGAGGAGACCTTTTTTTCCTTTAGAAAACATGTAGAATTTTATTTTCAAATTAGCTTTGGGAATATGAATATATGCAGATGGTTAAAAAAATCAAAAAGTAAAATTTTCTTTCTTTCCTAACCCCCAGCCACTCAGTTCTCTCCTCAGGGACAATCACTGTTAAGGGTTTCTTTTACTTTCTTGCAGGAAACATGTACAAACATATGCATGCATACATACTCCCCCCTCTCTGCTTTATGCATTTGGCTCTGCTCCTTGCTTTTTCGACTTAAACCATACACTACGGCTATATTCTTTCAATGACTGCATAGCAGGGATGAACCATACCATATTTAACTAGCCACCCACTGACAGAATTTACGAAGCTTCTAGTCTTTTGCTGTAACAAACAATGCCGTGATGCACTGGGGAGTAAAATGAGGAGGAATAAAATTGCACATAAAGTATATAATATGGTCAAGGTCAACTATTATTTTAGAAATAGGTAGATTTAACAATCTGTAGAAAACAGATTTGCACCAAAAAAACAGGCCCAAATGTACAAGGACACTGGGGAAAAAAACGCAGGTCAGTTTATCACCAACTGGGTTTATAAGATACCAAGAAAAGTAAACATCTGGTCCTTAGCATAATATTGTTCAGAGAGGCATAATGTAGGTTGCACATACTTGGAAGAAAATCAGCTAGGATCAGGGTCATCCCCGAAGAACAGCACAGACACAGAACCATTCTTCAGATGGGAATGACGTAATCATTTTAGGAAGGGCATGCCTAATTTGGGCACAGAAGTGGTTGGCCCTGTAGGACCAGCTAGGGATAGTACAGATTATAGCAGGTATTAGGAGGGGTAAAAGTGGGGAACAGAAGGAGGAGAAATTCGAAGGGTAAATAGTTTGTAAATATGTACACAGGGGTTTGAGCACTCTTGGGATTCAGCAGGCCCACGGCTTCTCCAACCGGCTGGCCACTGTGGCCTGGCTGTTCAGCACACGTTCTGCTGCTGCCCCTGTGCTATTAACCAGTTGGCATTGCTGCTGGGAGGAACCCAAGAACCAGGAGAAGGTCCACCCATCTGGTTCTGGATAAGAAGGCAGTACTGGAACCATCTGGGCAACCCCCTGATTATTTAGGGAGCTCCCCTGCCTTTATTGATGTCCTACAGTGGACAGTTCTCACATTGTGGTTCCTGAAGGAAAATTCCCAGAAGTAGAATTTCTAGATCAAAAAGTATATGCAATGTTATATTTTGAAAGGTAATATAAAATTGCCCTCCAAAGAGATTTATACCGATTCATATCCCCATGTGCTGTAAGAGAGAGTGCCTGCCTCTCCACTCTCCCTCCAATTTAGTGTATTATCAAACTCTTTGATCTTTGACCATATGATGAATTGTATCTGAAAAACAAAGTCTTCGTTTGCATTTCTCTTATAATGTGTGAGGCTGAATATCTTTTTCTTATGGTTAGAAGCCATCTGCTAGGGCTCTTTCCCCCTGGTAAGCTGTTAGTTCCTGTTCTTTGTTAATATGAACTATTAAGTTAATGACATTTTTCTTATTGATTTACAGGAGCCCTTTATATATATAAGGAAATCAAATCTGATGTTATCATTTTCCCCCAGTTTTTTGTTTCTCTGTTGACTTTAAGGTATTTTCCCCTTCCAGAAATTTTACATCATTATATAGTGAAATTTATCATCTTCTTCCCACTGATTTGAAATGCTATCTTTACCATAAGGAAAAATGGAAGAGTAGAATTCCTTAAAAGAAAACAGAGCAAGTCAAGATAAGCTGGCTTGGCTGGAATGGAGGGTGTATGTGGAAAATGACATTGGAAAGATCTTGGCTCCCTGAGGCTGAGGGTTCTGCCCTTTGAGCAAGCAGGACCCTGAAATGGCTACAGGAATTGCAGCTGCAGGTTTAGATGTGTTCAGTCCCTCAAGACCATATGTTTGATTTGCCTGGGAATCTGTCTTTACAGACACTGGTCACCTGGGAAGGTGATGTCCTTGTGTGTGTGCAAAAGGGGGAGAAGGAGAACCGCGGCTGGAAGCAGTGGATTGAGGGGGACAAGCTGTACCTGGTAAGTACTGGGGTCTGCTCAGCTCCCCTCCATTGTGCTTACACATACTACTGTGGTCACCTAGCCAGGCGCTTTGACAAGAAAAACGGCCCTGCACTCCTACCCGGAGCTCCAGCCAAATGCATGTGGTCATATAGTCAGGAAGCCATTCCCATCTGGCTCAGGGGACTCCAGGAAGAAATCTATATGGCTGTTTCTGTGAACAGCTGCGATTCAAAAGAAAGTTCAGAATGCTGAGTTAGGAAGCAGAGATCCAAGGAGAAATACAGGGAACCTGCTAAAGACCAGCTGGGGAGAAATGTGAGCCACAGAATTTAGATGCCCTGGAGGAGGGTGGGACAGGGCTTTCCCACAATGATGGGAGCCTGGGAGAGGGAGTGGGTAGGGAGGAGACAGGACCCACTCTGACTGGGAACTGCCTTGACCTCTCTCCATAAGATATGTCCTCCTGACCCCAAAATGTTTTAGGTTAATTTGGTACTAGAACAGAGCAGTAGGAACAATAACTGATAACCTTAAATGTCTTATACCTGTCGAGACAGCTTAATTTTTCATTCTTCAATCTTCAAGGCACTTCATGGGTTCACCATTCAAATGGCGAAAAATCTTTCACTCCTTCATCCTTTTTCGCTCATTTGTAAATGAATGGCTCATTCAGTGAATGGCTCTTCATTCATTAATTCACTCACTTTGGAATCAGGCAGGTACTGGGCTCCAATGTCAGTATTCAGGTTGCCACGGCGCCTTTCGCAGTCAGCCTTGCTTCACCTGAGATCTTTATTTTGAAGGCAATGTCAGCTGATGATATATGGGAGGCATTCATCGTGTTTTCCACTGATGGCTTTCCCTACCTGCACTGGTTTGGATGATGGATTTTTCTAATTGTAATACAATCCCCAGTGGTCCCTGTGGCTTAGACAATGGATTCATAGTCAACTGCAATGACTGTGGTGGTCCTTCCCACACTCACGTTTTTCCCTCCTCCTTCGAGAATCCGTGAGGGTCAAATAAGGCCTGGGGCTCCCTCTATCTGGATGAAAAACAGGACCTTGTCGGCTGCACAGGCAAGCCTGGGAAAGCCTTTCTGCACCTCACACCCTGCGGGTACCTGTGCCACCACCAGCCACTATTCTAATCACCAGAGGCCAGAAAGCCAGGTTAGAGGGGCAGCTCACTGGCCAGCATCTTTTCAGGCCCTTACCTTCCAAACACTTCTTCACACTAGGTCCTTTCCTTCCTCATGGCTTCGCTGCCTTTTATAAATGAGGCCATGTTACTTTAATCATGGGAGTAGGAGAAATCCTGTCCAAGAGGGTCATTTCTTTGCATTTTTCATTTTTATAGTTGTTCAAGCTCAATTCAAGTGTCAAAATCAAATTACTGCTACCTGCAGGGCATGCCCGCTGATTGGGTCTGTGAGATGCACTTTGCCCAGAATGCCTAAGTGTCCTCTTTATTCCAACCTCTCACCCCCAGATACCAAGGGGGCTGAGAGCTGGGCAGAAGAAAGGCCTGGCCTGTTAGCCCCTCACCCACTTTCTGACGTTGCAGGAGCTGACCTGTGGCAACCAAGTGTGCCGTCAAGTGTTCAAAAAGAAGTGATAGCAACGCGGGAGGCCTGCCAAGCACGAGCTCCCCACTGCCCACACTGAGTGTCTACTGGCTTTGAGAAGCAGCTGTGGAGACCTTCCCACTCTTGACAGCCCCATTAAGGCATCTGGATGGGTTTTAAAGAGAATGTGTAGGTAGCAGTGATAGACATATTCCCCTCCTTTAAAACCTAGCATTAAATGGAAAAACAAAAATTACTCCCATATTTTGAAACCCTTTATATCGATCTCCGTTTATTTCTAGAGCTGTCAGTTTTACCCACAGACAGAAGACATGACTGTCTGTGTGATTTTTCATGTTGATTAATTTGTTTCAGTTTATTTTATTTTGTTTCTTTTTTCTCAGCTTGTTTGTTGGTTTGTGGGGGACATGGCGGGTGGGGAGGAGGGTATTTTACCTAGAAACATTCTGTGGCCAACACAGCATCTGCTACTGACTCTTGAACATCCTCGTTTGAGACTCATTCCTTTGGATAGCACATTATTTCTCCAAAGTTCTATTTTAGGATACATATGCCTCCCAGACTGCACCTTGCCCTGAGCAGCCTGGGCAGAGCTATTCCAACAGATCTGCAGTGCCAGCTGCTCTTGGCCCAAGCCAGCCCTCTGTCCATCAGCCCTGTGCTGCAGAGGGGGTCACTAACCACATGTCTACTCAGGCTCAGTGTAGCTTCTCAACTACTGCCACATGCCAGGTGCCACAAGCTCTGGGGCCAGGAGGCCTGAGTTCAAGTACTGCCCCTTCACTTCTTAGCTGGGTGACCATGGGCCTGTCATTTAGCCTCTCTGTCCTCATTTTCCTCTACTATGATATGGAGAAGAGATAAAACTACCATCTCCTCCACTGGGTCACTGTGAGCATTAAGCAATTTAAAACATGCAATGTGCTTGCAACGGGCCCTGGTATGTGGTAAGGATTCAGTCCCTGTTAGCCCTGGTCCTTCTGCTGAGTTACCCCCTCCACAGTCTCAGAGGTCCTGGTGAGCAGATGCTAAATAGAGATAGGTCAATACTTCCACAACCTTCTGGTGCCTTCAGAACATTACGTTCATTATTCTGAGCAGAATTGTATTTTGCTGCAGGGTACACAGATGGAATAGTGCACCTGGAAGGATAGAGTGGTTAATGCAGACGGATTTGTGACGGATCATTCATGGGGTCCTAAGTTCATGGGGTCCTGCAGGTAAAGGGCATATCCTTCATCCTTCTGTCCCACCATGAGGCAAGCATTCCCTTTGTAAGGCAGGTTTATCCCCAGAGGGCTAGCACATGGTGTTAGCACACTTCCGTATGATTTGAACAATCAGATCTTTTCATTGATTCTGAACATCCTAAATGGGATTAGGGGAATGGATAGAAAGGCTGCAATCCAGCCACATGGCCCAGGGCCAGCCTTGGCTCAAGCCCTTTGATCAAGCCATCATGCCATGGGCCTCCTGGCAAGCTGTGCTCCCAAACAACCATGCCATGTTCCTGCAGCAAGAAAGCCAGAAAAGTGCCTGGCTGGAGCCTCATGTTGGCTGGGAGAAGATAGGAGGCGGAGTTCTCTCACATGCATGGCTTTTTTGGTCAAGTCAGTGAGAGGTGCTGGGGAGAAAGGGGAGCTTCCTGAGGAAGTGCAGACCCCCTCTCCTGGGGCAGACAGGGAACCAAGTAGAGGGACCAATGAAATGGACCCTTTGTCCCCACCTTCTTAGAGTTTCCCCAAGAGGCCATCCCCACTCCTATCACTCCTGCCAGGTTTGCCCTTGCTCACCACAGGCTCAAATGACCTCTCACCTGTCCCTCAAGAAAACCCTATTGAATGGGGTTGTGTCTGAAGCCCACTGGGGACTCACTGTAAAGTATTCCGTGCAGGTAAGGGGTTAGTATTTATTAATGATTTTTGATCCTGGGTTTTGCAAAGTGTATTCTAGGAGATATTAGTCCTTAAGATTCCATGAAAAGGTTTATGGTCAAATAAATTTGGAGAACTGTATCCCCTTCCTAGAAATTCATAATGAGAATTAGCATTTTTAAAGCTCTGACAAGTTCTCCAGCAAAGACATCCAGTCTGAAACCGTGGAATCCCCTTCACCCAGAAGAGTTCCATATCCACAGGGTGCTTTGGAAGCAATGAAATCATTCCCAACATGTGCACGCCACTTTTTCAATCATACATGGCAACAATATACCTTAAAACTCTCATTTTCCAAGTGGGATAGTCTCAGTACATTTTTACCACAAATGAAAAGTAACTGATTGAATTAGTTTACATATAGTATGAAAGACTCGTAGTGGCTGTATTCATTCTACTGATAATTGTTTTTCAAAGAAGATGCATCTGAACTCATAGTACAGTTTTAGGGCCCATTGAAAAGCCTGGGCATCTATTTTGGGCCAGAGCCTTCTTTTCATTCCAGCACTTACTGTGGATAGGAAAAGTCAAGTTGCCTCTCTCATATTTCTGGTCCCTCAGCCTGTTTGAGAACCAAACCATGGCAGGAATGCTTCACTCCAGCACCAACAAGCCTAGTCGGGAGTAGAGTAGAAAAGATTAACTTTTAAGACCCATCTGGGGCTTATACTGAGGACAGGGCAGGCCAGTGGGAAGCATTCTTGGAACCTCAAAACCCCACCTCCAGGGAGTATCATGAGAGATATTGGGGTTAGCTGTTAACCAGTGGGGCCTGTTCTTGAAAGTTAAAGAAAACCTGTCCTTGAAAGTTAAAAAAAAAAAAAAAAAAAAAAAATCCAGGCTCACAAATGGGCAGCATTGCAGGGTGGCTCAAGCTTGGACTTTGGCATCAGCCCTTGGTTTGAACATGGACCTTGTCACTCTCCAGCTGTGTGACTATGCAGCAGTTACTTCCCCTCTCTGAGCCTCCCCTTTCTCATCTGTAAAGTGAGCATTATAGAACCTGCTACATAGGGAGTCATAAGGATTGAATAAGACCCTGTGGTACAGTGCCTGAAACAATAGTCAATTCTCTCCCTATACACAGATTCTCCTCCCCAGTCCCATATATTTATCGATATTAATACATATATGATGACGTGATGATTTCCTTCATGAAAACTCTTTGCTCTTTAAGAGTTTTAATACTGAGATCGCTTACTGTAGTCATTTCCAAAGGTGAAGATCAAACAGAAGGACTTATTAAAAACACAAATTCCTGCCCCCTCCCCTGCTCCTCTAATCTGGTTCTGAGGTCAGGGACAGGGGTGTGGAATCTGTACCATTTCAAGCTCTCCAGGCGAGTCCTCTGCAAGTACACTGGTAAACCCTGCCTCATTCATCCAAAGCATGATCATTTTAAACATATTTACCCACATATGCACACCCACATACTTAAGCAAAAGCCCAAGTCCACCTCCATAGGTGAATAAAGTCAGTGGTCAAAGGTCATGTGAACCACGCACACATCTTTCTGCTGATGCAGTATTAGGGCCCCTGACTGTGTCCAATGAGTCCTGTAAGAGAAGCAATTTCACCCTCTCTAGAGCAGCTTCGTAATGGGGGAGACGTTTAGGCCCTGGATAATGGCAGTGGGTGATGGGAGCAGGGTGATGGGAACAGGTGGTGAAGGAACCAGCACAAGCAAAGGCACGAGGCAGAAAAAGGCAAGGAGGGTTGGGGAGAGGTGGGGTGCGCGTTCTTGCCCATGGTGGAAGGCAGGAGGACCAGGATCTGGGGGGCTGTTCTCTCAGGCTCGGGTAGGTCATGAACACTTGTTTGGCCTCAGTCAGTGCACCATGAGAGCCAGATCTTCTCAGGAGAGTGATGTATCTGGGATTCTGCGGCTCAGAAAATGATACCCCAAAGTATGGCACTTTGGTGTGCTGAGTACTTTGAACTAAAGGATATTGGAAGACCTCAGAATCAACCTCAGAACCATGGTCTCTTTGACTTCCTGCTTCCTAACTCTCATCCTTCATTTCTCCCTCAAAGAAAGTCACGGAAACATAATTCCTCGTCCCCTAGGTGGGTCATAAAAACTGGAACCCCTCTTCCCCAAAACAAGCCATGAACCCTGGAAATACTACTCTCATCTCCCCCTTTCTGTCTAGAAGGTGGCCATAAAGAAATTCTCTGGCCTACCCTTATCTGATATTAGATCATAAGACCCTCATTCCGGAGGGGTCCCGCATCATACCCAGAAGGAAGAAATGCTACAAAAGAGAGGCCAAGAAGAACCTGAGCAGACAGGCCTTGCTGGGTTTTCCCATTCAGTCTATTACTACTGGATTATACCCTTTTTGTCAATACAAAAAGAGTACATGGCTGTCCACTCTTCATCAAACCTAAGCATACAAAGTCTCCCCTGGGTCTTGGGGTCTACATTTTTGAAGTCTCCCATATCACATAAAAGTTTGATTAAATAAATGTGTTATGCTTTTCTCTTGTTAACCTATCTTTTGTTCTAGGAGTGTGGTGGGGAGGAAAGATGTCACTCCTTTTCATCCCTAGGAGGACATGAACCAGGAATGCACTGCAGTCATTGTTGACAGGACAGACGAGGGTGGGGAGAGGAACCCAGGATCAAGTATTTCAGGGGAGAAGCCATGAGGGTCCCATATTAGGGATAGGGAGTGGTCACAGGAAGGAAGGGAAGAACAAGAGAGGTGCTTTAAGGAGCTGCCCCACTAGGCAGGGCTACACAAAGCTCACAAAGGAGATGAGGGCATAAAGATGGTTGTGGGTGCGGGGACGGGGAAGGACAAATACACACAACACAGCTCAGCAGTGGCAGAGGGAGAGGGGGATGCCAAAGGGAAAATCACGTGTTGGGTTAAGCCTGTTGTACATGAGGTGACAGAGCAATGACTGCAAAGGCCAGCATGCTCTGTCTCCCTCAACCACTGCCACCCTCCAATGGCTAATTGTTACCCCCTTCAAGAGTCCAGCTGCTGCTGCTGGCTGAAAAGGGAAGGAGGTCTTGGCTGGGGCCAGAGCTGATGAAGCAGTGACTGCCAGTTTTGAGGCTGGGAGATGATGATGTCACAAGGGATAAGGGGAGCAAGAGAAGGGATGGGAGGGGAGAATGAGGGAGAAGAGAAAGGAGGAAGGAGGAGAAGAGAGAATGTTGTGGGGAAAGGAAAGGAAACAGGCGAGAGGTGAAGAGGAAGGGATGAAGGGGTAGAGGAGGAGAGAAGATGGGAAAGGAGGGGAAAGGGTAGGAGGAAACGGAAGTGAAGAGGAAGGTAGAGGAACGACAGAGGGAAAAGGAAGGGAGAGAAGAGAGAAAGAGAAAGGAGAAAAGAGCAGAGGAGGAGGAAAGAATGGGAAAGAGGAAAGCAGAGAAGAGGATAAGGCAAAGGGAGAAGAAAGAAGAGGAGAGGGAAGAGGAGGGAGAAAGACTGGAACAAGTAAGAAGAGGGGAGAGAGAGAAGAGAAGCTTGGCAAGAACACCTGCTCCTCACCAGCAAGTGCTGAAAAGAGGAGCAGATGGGGGCTATGTCTTGACTACCCAGGGTTCACAGACCACAGTCAGAGCAATAGCAACTGAGACACACCCCAGGGGCTTTCTGTAGCCTCTGTTGTTTTCTTCTCCAAAGCACAGGAAGATTCATTTTAGAACAACTAGGCAATTAAAGCAGAGCTAGTGCACCCACAGGAGGCTCATTCTGGGCCCTCAACTGGTCTTCAAGGCAAGGAATAGATCCAGGTTGTAGGCGTAATCCTTTGTTAAGCACCTCTTCTGTCCTTATTTGAGCTCTTTCCAGGACTAGGATGTAGGTGCCCATTCAGACAGGTGAAATACTCAGCCAAAGTCCCATATTTGGTAAGTAGCAGAGGCAGAATCTGAACCCAGGGGTTCTGTCTCCAGAGCACTAAGGCCCTCCACACAGGAGGCAACCCCTGACAGGGACAGGGCAATCCTTCCCCCAGCAATCTCCAGACCCCTGGCATCTTCAGAGACCTCTAATCCCATTTCTTCCCAATCATTTGAAACCAAGTGTGTTAGACAGTTTTTGCATTGCTCTAAGTACCTGAGACTGGGCAATTTATAAAGAAAAGAGGTTTCATTGATGCACAGTTCTGCAGGCTGTACAAGTATGGCTCCAGCATCTGCCTCCAATAAGGGCCTCAGGCAGCTTATAATCATTGCACAAGGCAAAGGGGGAGCCAGTGATGTCACATGGTGAGAAGGGGAGCAAGAAAGAGTCAGGGGGAGGTTCAGGGCTCTTTTAGCCAACCAGATCTCACAAAAACTAACCAAGTGAGAACTCACTTATCACCAAGGGGATGGCGCTAAACCATTCATAATGAATCCATCCCCATGATCCAATCACCTCCCACCAGACCCTACGTCCAACGTTGGGAATCATGCTTCAACATGAAATTGGTGGGGTGGGGATGGTGGGGACAAACATCCAAACCATATCCCCAAACTTTATTTTTCTGAAATTAGCATTCACTTTAGGTCTCCTTCGAGACCAATGCCACTGAAGACAGGTGGTCATCGAAAGTGACTTGTTTGCATTTTCCCTTCCTGGAGCGGAGTAGTGGGGAGAGGTAGGTCCCACCTCTGTGCAGAGCCTAACAGAGCTGACAGAAGGACTGGCTTCCTGGAGCTGATTCTTCCACTTGAATCTGCTCTTTTCATTCATGATTTGTGATTGATTAGAGGGGCAGGGATTGGGGAAATTTAATTTTGCCTCCCTGATTACACTTGTTTTATAGACAGATACAATTAGAATCTGGGGCTTAAGAAAATGAAATAGAAATGAACTAGACAGAATTTTCAAGAACTTTAAACATTTGATCACTACTTTTCTGGGGCTGGTGCTCATTGTAATTGCTCCTCATGCTTCTGGCTTGCTGAAGCTATAAAAAGCAAGGGAGGGCCAGAGGAAAGCCTGTAAAAGATGAACAAAATCCCACCTTTGGGGAATATTACAATGGGAAATGTACTCAGCCAAAAAAGAGCTTCCTAAGATCCTATCATGGGTCAGGTGCTGTGTCAGAGGCTAGGAACACAGAATGTATCCGTCTGAGTCTCACCACAGAAACAGAAACCATGCTAGGCATTTCACACAGAGGAAATTTAGTACAGGGAACAGGTTACACAGAGGATGGAAAGCTGAGGAGCCAAATAGGAGATGGTGAAGCAGGTCAGAACTTAACAACATCAGAAAGCTGCCAATTACTAGATAGAGGGACACAAGGAGGAACGTGGTGTTTTCAGAACCCAGAAGCCAGGGCTGCCAGGCAGGGCTGGATCATACACAGGAGCTATCAGGGAGACACAGCCACTACCAAAAAACCCTGAAAGAGAAGAGGGAAGAAGAGACAGAGGAGCATCCTGGCTTCTCCTTTATTCCCACTTTTTCATCTCCCATCAGTGCTCCCCTTGATAGAAACTAGCCAGAAGCCTGCCACTGCCTGGGGATCCTGGAAAATGTAGTTCCAGGCAGTGCAGAGCAGAAAGGGGAAGGGAGAGGAAGGCATCTGACAGCAAACGGGCATGGAGAAGCATACAGGCAAGTGGCCCCCACTCCTGTCCTCAGGAAGCTCCTGGTCAGACCATCACAAGGATGCATGAGAGGAAGCATGCAAGAGGCTGTAGGAGCTCAGAGGAGTGGCTTGCAGCTGAACCTGAGTGGTAAGGTTTCCCATCAGCACTATTGCCTGACCTGAGGTTTAAGGACTAAATGTGATTTGGAAAGGTCACCTCTGAAGTAAAGGGAAGAAGGGAAGGGGCCATCACAGCTAACACCTCCCTCCTTGTACCCTGAGGCATGCCAGGTACTTTACAGGCATACATGATCTCTCTGAATCCTCAATACAGCCTTACACAGTGATATGAGTCTCACTGTACAAATGAGACTGATGCTTAGCAGTGTAAGATAAAAATGCCCAGAAGACAGGCAGGACATCAGGGTTGGAGTTGAAATGCAGTTTCATGGAGCCCAGGCTCTTGCTGGCCTCTCCCTGTGCAAGGGGCTGCCTTACTGTTATCACCCATCAGTCTTTGGGCAAATGTGACCTTTTCCAAATGCAGACAAACCTTAATCCAAATCTTAAAGGACAATGAAGTTAATAAGAGAGAGCACTTATTGAATTGGAACAAAAGACTATTTTATTAGCCTAATTACTTTTAACTCCTATTAAGTGTTTCAAAGCTCGATGGAAGTGGTTACTTTTATTAAGGTTCATTGTTTTAAGCTTAAAAAGCAATGTTTTCAGATTTAAAACTTCTCAAGAGCCCAGGTGCTTGGACTCATTGCAGACCCCTTGGCCTGGGCAAGCTGGGGGTGTCACCTATCTGTGGCCAGGTGTGAGCGTGAGCACACGGGGACTCTGAGCTTCCTCTTCACAGTGCGCCTCACACTTGCAATTATTTAATGATCTGTAATTATTGTTAATTGCTGTTCCCATCCTCCCGGGTCAGAAACTCCCCAAGGGCTGAGGCAGCCCTTGTGTCCTGTTCTCCTTCCTGGTGTCTCTGTCCTTTGCCCGTCAGCAACACTCACTGTTAGCCAGCCTATTTATCAAGCACATGTTAGTGCCAGCGCCCATGATGGATGCCAGACATTTCTTTCATCCACCTACTCATTCAAGGAGCATTTATTGATCATCTAGTATGAACCAGCTCCAGTGGCCAGGTATTGAGGAAATCATTGGAAAGTAAAAGAGGCAAGTTACCTCTCAACATAAATTTTGTTTTTTTCTTTTTTTTTTTTTTTATTATTATACTTTAAGTTCTAGGGTACATGTGCATAATGTGCAGGTTTGTTACATATATATACTTGTGCCGTTTTTAAACCTCACAGTCTTGCAGGTGTCATTGTCCTCATTTTATAAACAAGAAGAGTGAAGTTCAAACATGGTGAGCAGGTAGTTCAAAACCACACCCCTAAGAAGTGACAGGGCCAAGACTCATCCCTTCCCTACTTAACAGTTCCTCTCCTCCTTGCTGGGTGGGGTGGCAGGCAGAGGGAGAACCTGCAAATTACCTGGAGAAATTGGAAGACCCAAAGTCAACGGTTTATGTGTTTCTCATTAAAATAAAAGAGTTCCCTGTAATCCACTAGCCACAGAGGAATGATATTCTATTTGTAACATGCTCTACACAGTGCCTGGCATGTAACAGTCACCCAATAAATTGTGGCTAAAACAATAGTCTATCATCACTCTCTTGTTTCAAACCAAAGTGGGACCATATTGCTCTTGTGCAGTGGTTCTCAACCAGGGACAATTTTGTCCCCCAGAGGACATTCAGCAATGTCTGGAGACATTTTCAGTTGTCAAAACTGGGGGTGGGGTGCTACTGGCATCTAGTAGGTAAAGGCCAGCGATGCTGCTAAACATCCTACAACATGCAGGACAGCCCCCAATGTCACTATAGAAAGAGAATGAGAAGCTGGTATTGTGGAGACTTTTCCTGGGTTGTTGATTATTCTTTGATAACATTATTTTCAGTGGACACAGAGTGATTGACCACATGGCTGATGACTTCCCAGAATACATTAGTTAAAAAGTCTTTTTTTTTTTTTTTGGCTTTATAATCCAAGTATAGGATTAATCTTACCTCAACTTAAGAGACTTCCGGACAGTTGCAGCTGTCTACGAGATTTCTGCCTCGAAGGGCTTTGGGTGTTGCCACTGTTTGGCTCATTCCACTCCCCCTGAGTTGTAGTGACTTTCAGGGAGCCTGGAAGAGCTGGACAAAACCTGCTTCTTTGCAAAAAGAGTCAGGGTTCCAAATATTTTGTTACAATTTTTTACAGATCACTCTCTCAAAGTTCTTTCTCTCCCATATCACAGACCTGGAGGCCCTTCCTTAGCCCCGTTGTGACCTTTGGGGAATGTTAATGCATTTCTAGCTCATGGAAACCCCGGAAGCCAGTGTCGTGTGACATGAGCCCAGCCGGATTAGAATGATTTCAAATCTTTTTAGGATTAAAGAACAATGGCCTTGTCAGAAATGTCAGGATAATTAGAAAAAATAGTGCTGCTTTCCCTAATCAGAATGAGGTTCTGGGGGCCGTAAAGGCATCAGCCGGGAAGCAGCTCCATTTTCTCTAAAACATGAGGCCATGGAAGACCTACAGGGTCAAGACTCTCGCCCCTGATACTCCACCTTGGCCAGAAATGGGAGTCCTCAGTTTATCGTCTGCCAATTATACCTCAATAAAGCTTTTTTAAAAAAATGTTTTAAGTCAGGACTATGAGGGGAACCTGGTTATCTCTGGCTAGAAGGATAAGGAGTTCAATAAAACTCACAGAACTAAAGCCATGAAAGCCTCAGTGGTCATCTGACCCTACTCCTCTCTGTTAGAAGCCAGAGAAGAGACTTGCTAAGATTGCTTAGTGATGGGGGAAGCTGGGACTCAAATTCAGATTTTCCCCTCTTGCATTCCTGACCTCTTTCCAATGACAATGAGGTCTAAGGAAAATAGCCACCACATTGAAAGCCAGGCTGCCCTCTCTCGGGCTCTCATGCTTTCCAAACCGGGAGACATTATGAAGCGCTGCACTGGGTTCAGGGTAACTAAAAGGACCATCTTACATTTATGAAGTGTCTGTCAGTTGTTATGGCACTTTCATATTTGTTATCTTATATAATCTTTATAAGAACTAGGATGGAAAGGTAGTATCAAAATCTCAATGGCTGATGAGGAAACCGAGGCACAAAAAGGTTAATTTGATTTTCCCTGGTCCAGGTGGCTAACAGCAGAGCTGGCACCTCAACACTGCCCAACCCTAGTCCCCAGACCTTCCCCCACTCCTTTGGGTGACATATCTATTGCCTGAATTCCAAGCTCCCTTTTGAGAAAGACCCCACTGGTGGTCATGTGGAGGTTGAATCGTATCCCATTTGGCCTATGTCTCAGTATCCAGGGCCCAGGATCTGTGTGCAGGGCTGAGGGGCTATGGATCCTCTCTAGGAGTCTCAGCTTTGACACTGAGTCATGTTTTGAAAGCACATATATAGTAATAAAGGTAACCATTTTTGAGTACTTACTGTGTGTCAGGCACAGAGCTAGACCCCTCCCATGCATTTGCTTATTTAGTCCTCACAATAACTCAGTGGGGTAGGTACCATTTTTATTCCCATTTTACATCAGCAGCTCTCTGATGCTCAGAACACCCAAGAACCTGTCCACATTTCCCATCTGTGGAGCAGCAGAGCCTGCAATAAACACAGATCAGAAAGCCCCCCTTGCTTTATGCAAGTGCTGGTTAATGTCCTACGATAGGACTGTTACTAGCACCACATTTCACAGTGCAGGAGGGAAGAGCATTGACTAATGAGGCTTTCTCAGGAATTCCATGTCAGGTAAGCTTTTGTTTGTTAAGCATTCACAGGATGCAGAGCCCTCTCCAGGCTCTGAGATCTGAGCTGCCACCCAAGTCAGAAGCAGAGGCCCGGTGTCCTTTGAAATCCTGATTCTACTCAGCTCCTTTTTTCTGAGCTCCAGGAAGTGAAAATGATATATGTGGGAATAGTGGGCTCCTCTGTATTCAGGCTTGTGTTCTCTTTATGGGTGGGCAGTGGGTAGGCATGAGGCCAGGAGAGAATGGTGCCAAAGAAAACTGAGGTTCTTGTATGCCCTGGAGATGGGCTCTGGGTGGGTGAGCAGGTCAGACCATGAGAAGAGGCACTTGAAAACAAAGAAGAGGGTGAAGGGTTTTTAGGTTCTGCCCCCATCGTGGCTTTCTGGATGCCAGGAGGAATTATTGGTGAGCATCCAGCTGGACCCCGATCAGTGATGCTGCTGACTTTCTGGAACCTGCTGTTTTGCTCCTATTCACTTGTCTTTCATTTTTTGCCATCCATCACTCTGCTGTAAAAAGAGACCTCTAACGGACTGCACAACGACATCCTGCTCAGGCGGTCTCCCAGCCCTGCCCTGCCTCTCCCCTGCAATATTTCCTTAGATGCAGCGGCCAAGGCAGGCCACCCTCACGCCTGAGAAATCACTGAAAGGGGAATCTGGCTGAGCCCCCAGCTCCCAACCACAACCTATTCCCTCCCTGCTTTCAACTCTGCTAAATAAGAAAGCTGGCTCAGGCATGGTATGAGGGATACTATTGTGTCCTGCCTCTCAGAAGCAATGGGCACCACTTTACAAACCAGTTGGCATGGCGACTGAGCCAGGAGGATGCTTTCAAAATGAGCAATTTAACGTAAAATGATCCTTGCATTTTTAACTGAATGTCACATTCCCGTAATTGTAGGACAGCTAATTGGGTAATTGTTCAAAATGTCTTATTTCTGTTCTCATTCCACTGAATGTGTATACACGCAAGCACACACACACATACACACAGTCACACTCACGATGGGCTATGTTACTAATGCCATGGTTACCGATGACCAAAATCGTGAAGAGTTGGGCCTCAATGCTGGACAATTTGGTGGCTATTGATTCACCAGCGTCATCACTACCTAATTTTGTTCAACCCAAGACACAGGCCCTTGTTCATTCCCCTCCTCTCATACAGAGGATGTTTATGACTTTCAAGACGTCAAACCTGTACTCTCACACACCCACTCCAACAGAGGGGAAATCTGCCTGATCAGGGGACTCTGACTTAGGAAAGTTATGGCACGGCTCTGCCTATGTTTTTGAATTCTGAAGCCCCAGCCTAAGCATATGTCTAGGGTTTATTGTATAGCCATCTTTTTTTCAACATTAACTCTGTGAAAAGCACACGTGTTATCATCTGAGACAAAACTGCCTGTTTATTTGTTCTGATTTAATCCTGGATTCTGTAGCATCCATGCTTGGTGCCTGAACTGGAACCCAGGTTTTGAATTCACTGCTTTGGTATACTAGTTGCCACAAAATATTTTTTGTTGTAAACATTGCTTCTGAAACTGTAATCTGGTGAGCAATTCGGTTTTACTGGGTTCCTATGTTAAACTGACTTTAGAGAGAAGGTATCCACCATACCTCAGGATAGACTGTCCCTCCGAAAAGAGCATGGAGGACTAGTTAACTCATCTTATTTTAAATTCAGATTGCTGCTCTGAATACACTAGAAGTAACCACATGTGCTCAACTTGTGTTTCAGCCTGGGGCAGCAGACTGAGTCTGCTGTTTAATTGTGCTGAAATCCAGAGATGAAAAGCTGGTAACCAAGACTCTGTCACTGGGAGGGGGTAATGGAAACCCCCCTCCATCTCAGATGACAGACACCATTCTGACCTTTTATTGCTGATTGCGAGCCTTTTGAGTGCAAAGCCTTCTCTTTTGTTCTGATTTTCTGACAACTGTTTAATCATGTTCTGTTCATAGAAATTAGAGTAAAATACTCTTATTTCTCACATATCAAACAAGATAATGCACATAGAAAAGCAAGTTCCGGAAACGAATAATAAAATCCTAAACCTCCCAGCAGTAGTGAAATCCTGAAGTGTGCTGAAGGCTAGGTGTGTAGGTACAGACTGGGAGGCAGAGAAGACATTCATCCTGCCACAAATATTTCCAAATACATTTGCCCTCAACCCAAGGTCCAATCATCAATAAAAGTCCGATTTTAACAGCACAATGGAAAAACTTTGAGTAGGGAACTGACATTTATTATCTTTAACGTACATTATTTTATCTGATCCCTACCATGGCCCTATAATGTATGTTCCATTAACTCCATTTTATGGACAAGGGAATCAAGGCTAGGGACGAGAGACAATTCCCCGAGTCTGCCTGGTCAATAAGCTGCTGGGTGCTGACTCTCAGGGCCCCATTCTGGTTTTCAAAACACTTCAACTGCCACAACTCCAGTGTCCCATTGGCTGCCTTCCGAGCTGGCCATAGGTCACTTCAGGCCAAGCAGCTGTTTCTGAGACGACCTGAGGGCTCGTGGCTGAAGAACTTTCCTAAGGACAGGCAAAGTGTTTGGCCACTCACTAACAAGCAAACATAACCCAGGCTCCTTTCTTCTGGGTCTTCCTCATCCCACAGTGCTTCAGGTACCTCAAAAGCCTCTTGGCTCAAGGAAGGCAGATAGACAAGCTTTTTTCTTTTTATTTTAAAGAGGGCAAAGCATTTTTGTTGTTTTAAATAAAAGTGATACATATTTGATGTAAAAGATAAACTTCAATGCAATATAGAGAAGTGCAGAGAATGGCAAAAAATTAGAACATTGGTAACATCTTGGCAGACACCCAGCTGGGCACTTTTCTGAACATAAGCATGTGATCATAGGTGTGCAGAAGAGCCTCAGGAGGGTCTTCCCTTTCATGCTGTTCCATAACCTAATTATTCTCACTCAGAATTAGAAAGTGCGGGTATAATTCCTTCTTTTTTCAACACCGTGTGGTATTTCACTTTTTAAATTACCAACCAATCCCTGACTGTTTACATTATTTTTGCTAACTATTACAAACAACGGTAGAACAAACATCATTAAAAATAGATGGTTTTTGTCTGTTTCTTGTATATCTTGATTATCTCCCTAACCATTAATTCCCAAAAGCAGTGAGTTAACCAAAAATCTAAGACCTTTTCTTTCTTTTCTTTTTCTTTCATTACTATAAAAATCGGGACAAAAACCAGCTGCCTCAAAATGACCAGAGGAGATTTTCTCCTATTCCTTGGGGGAGTTCTTCATCTATTCCTTACCTTCTACATATTGCTTGCTTTCATATTTGTGATATATACCTTTTTATTTTGCTCATTATAATGTAGGTGGCTCTGAAAAAACTTTCTTTAGGGACTCCATCCTACTGTTCCTAAAGCCTGTTTGTCTTCTCCAAGTTCTAGAGGCTGGGGTAATTCAAGTCTATCCAATTTTTTGTAGCCTCAGGGTGCAGTAGGGAGGAGAAGAACTTATTTGTGAGTGACATGAAGCCTGAAGGACTTTGCCTGTCCCTCTACTGGGATTTTAATAAAGTCCACAGGCAGCTCCCCCAAGGCTTTATAAGGGTCCCTCCATTCCAGAAAAGAACCCAAGGACCAGTGAGACCTACACCCACTGAGGCCTTTCTAGGATAGTTAGGGGCTTTTATTTAAGGCTTTTTGTTTTGTTTTGTTTTTTAATTTTCTACAGAATGCCTGTTCATTACCTACTGTTGCCAGATTTAGCCATCATCATCAATATTATCATCATCTTCATCCCAGGACTCCCAGGTACATTTGAATTTCAGAAAGACAAAAAATATTTTAGTATAGGTATGTCCCAAATGTTGCATAAGGCATCCCCTAAATACTTACGCATTGTTTATCTGAAATTCAAATTTAACTACGTATCCTGTATCTAAGCTGGCAGTCTTACCTCAGTTCCTTTCTCTCCAGATTAGGACACAGTCATGTGAATTCTCAGAAGTTTTTTCACTTACCTTCTTCCATCAGAATAGCTTATTGGAAACTTTTACGGGTCATGGTAAGTCAAGCTAGACTTCATTTTATTATTCGATCACCACTTTTTGAACTTCATAGCATGAAGTTGTATCCCTTTCCTTGACTGGCTGCTGCTGGGGTGAGGGGTGAGGGTGGGGCTAGAGGACAGGAGCTGGTTTAATATTTTTTATTGTTTAAATTCTTTAATTAAGTACTCCTAAAGTGCAAATGTGCAATCTAACTTCATTCTCTATCCAAAACTCGGAAACTCCACTATGTATTGGAGTTTTTTGAAAATGTAATAGGGAGATCTAATCCATAACCCCTAACAAATCTCCTTGAAAATCTATTTTCTCTTCTTCCTAAATCTCATATACCCCACTCTCACTGATGCCTTTCACTAGCTAAAGGCCCTCAAAATTCTCTCTACTCCCAGCCATCTCAACATTTTCTCTCCTCATCACCTCCCTTCCTTCTCTTAAATCTTTATTCTACAGACTGACTTCCTTCCCTAGAGGCTAAGTTCTTCCTCTCTTTCTTCTTTCTTTTCTACTCTCTTGTCCTTCTCTACTCAATTAGTTCTGCAGAAACAACTTCAAACTTGCCTGGTGTGGGGTAGGGTAGAGAGGAATTGAGGTAGAGATAGAATTGAAGCAGGTGGAAAATTGGTGGGTATTCTCATTGGTGGACTGAGGGAGGGAAATGTCTTTGAAATCTTTTATGTTAATAATTGATCATTGATATCCCATCTCATAGCTCAGTGGTGGACTTCACAATTAAAGGGTTCAAAGTCACATAGCTAGTCAGGGGCATAGCTTAAACCCAGATCTTTGGATTCCAAAGCCTGGGCACCTTTTATTTCATGATGCTGCTTTTCTCACGTTTTAGACATACATTGTAGTAGAGATATTAATTTAACATTCACTACCTAATGGCAGGTGCAGTGGTCATGGTGATGGATTCCCCAACATCTAATTCCTCCCTCTAGTATTAATTTGCTAGGGTTGTCATAACAAAGTACCACAAAGTGGGTGGCTTAAACAATAGCACTGTATGGTCTCACAGTTCTAGAAGACAGAAGTCCAAGATCAAGGTGTTGGCAGGATTGGTTCCTTCTAAGGGCTGCGAGGGAAAATCTGTTCCATGCTACTTTCCGGGATTTGTCATTCCTTGGCTTCTGCTGCATCACCCCAAACTCTGCCTTCATGTTCCCTATTCTCCCTGAGTGAGTCTCTGAATTTGCCCTCTGTATAATGACACCAGTCACAGCAGATTAGGGGTCCACCCTACCTCATTATGACCTCATCTTAACTAATAATAACTGCAATTAGTCTATTTCTGATGACGCTCACATTCTGAGGTACTGGGGGTTAGGACTTGCAATATGAATTTTGTGGAAGAAAACAATTCAACCCATAGCAACCACAAGAGATTGACATAAACCAATTATGTTCTTCCCTTCTTGTTAGTCACTGGTTTAGAAGTGGGCATGTAATTTAGGAATAACCAATGGGATTTGGGTGGAAGTCTTCCAGAATCTCATAGGAAAGGCTTCCTGGGTCCTAAAGAGTCACATGAATAGGCTTCTTTCTCGAAGCATTGTCAAGTCTGGGTGTGATATCTAGAACTGCTACAGCCATAAGGTCCCTATCCTCAGGATAAACCAACACAGAGATGCACATAGAACAGAGAGAATCACAGAGCAGCCAAGTCCCCCTGATAATGTTTTCCAGATGCTCCCACCTGTGGAATTCCTATCATGTTAACTAATATGTTTTCCTATTTCTTAAGCCAATTTGAGTCAGAATCTTCTGTTATCTGTGACCAAAAGCATTCTAAGTGATATCAACTAAAAAGACACTACTAAGTAGGTAAAGTATAAATATTGTTCAAAATTCATTCAGCCCATCAGCTTTAAAATGATACAAATCATAATGATTGGCATTATTTCTAATTTAGTACGTGAAGTGAGACCAATTAACATATTACGCGATACCATTTTAAATTTTCTTAGCTCGAATTTGCAACAACAGAAAAAGCACAGTTGTTTTCTAACTCAAGTGTGCATCAGCCTCACCTAGGGGGCTTATTGAAACAGATTACTGAGCCTCACCTATAGAGTTTCTGATTTAGGAGATCCAAGGTGAAGCCTGAGAATTTCCATTTCTAACCAGTTCCCAGATACTGCTGGTCAGCATACTACACTTTGAGAACTTCTGCGATGCTAAAATAAACCTTTGTGTAGCCAAAACAGCCTGGGATATGAGATCCTCGTCTGTGTGCAGGGTCTTAAAAACAACTGTAAAAATCATCATCATTATGGAGTATCTGCCACATGCAGATCACTGCACTGACTGTTCTGCATTCCTTTAGTCACTTGTCACACTGACTCCTTGAGGTGGGTTTACCAATCTCCTATAGGTGGGGAAACTGAGGCACAAGAGCTAAGTTGCTCATCTAAGGGAAGGAACCATGATCCAGTCCCAGGCTTGTGTGACTGACTACTGGTCTTTTTACAAAATATTTTCCCATCAGAGACAAAATACTGGTCTAGCTAGAACTCGAGTTGATGCAGCAGGACAACTGGGAAATTACTGTGTACCACATCTTGAAGAAAAAGGGCATCTCTGCCTGAAATCAATCACCCTCAGCCTGGGAGGCGAGCGGCTCTTCGCTGGCTCTTTCCCCTGGGGCAACTCAGTCTCCTGCTGGAAGAATCTGCCTTGGAGGAGGAAGATATAGGGCTGACAGCAGTGCTCTGCCATTTCCTCCCCCGCGCAGTGGGTGCTGCTGGCCCATGCTGCCAGCCGCGCCCTAGGCCTCCTGATCGTGCTTTGCCTCTCGCTGCCATACAAGTCAGGGCTGGCACCTCATTTTCCACTGCAGAGACAAGGCCTTGCCTCCTGGAGGCCAGAGGGAAGCCAGGAAGAAATCAGGGAAGCAGACCCTGTCAGTGTCTGGTGAGTCCCAGGATCTGAACCACTCCCTGAATGGGCAGTTTATTCTCATGTGAAATATCTTAATCATCACAAGGAATACAGACAAGGGAGGCAAGTCCGTGCTGGATTCCTCACTCAGCAAAACAACCCCAATTGTGCAACTCCTCTAAGAAGGCAGCTGAGAAGTTACTTCTTGTTTTTGTTGTTTTCATTGCTCTGGCATTTGAGCCTGACAGAAATCATAAGACATTATTCCTTGAAGAAGCTGGGATATGGCAACAGGTCACTATTCATTGGAAGCTATTGATAAACCTGATGTGCCAGGGGAGAGCAGAGATTGGCACCTCTGGCTAAGAACATTCGGGGACTAGACCCTGAGAAATGATTTTCCTTCAAGAAAGGACAGTGCCCCCACCCACCACACAAAACTTTGCTGGGTAGGGGGTTGTGCAGGGAGGTAGGGGGAACAGAAAACACCTTGACGTCATCATCTTTCTCCTCCCAATACACTCTTCCCTAAGGCCCTCTTTCCACTGAGGAATGGACCACAGACCCAGGCCCAAGGGTCTTAAAGGATCTTCCTCCTCCCACAAACTTTCATATGCAACTGCTTGTTGAACTCTGCTGATTTGTCATTTCTGGGTGGGAGTCCTTGAATGAACAAGCTGAAATTGGTACCCATAGCAATCCTCTGACCCAAGCTCTTCACTTTAAAGAAGACTCCCAGGAAAGGAAGTTAACTTGCCCAAGCATGAAATGGTTACGGCTAAAGTATACCAAAGAAAGATCCCACTGAGGACTGGTGCTGGGAAGAAGCTGGCTAGGGGACACATCTGACCCAGCTTAGGTTTGTGCCTACATTTCCTAAAGAAGTGAGGTAGAGGGGAGGAGCAAGACACATGTCAATGAGGGTCAAGGTGAAGAAACCAACTGAGAAGGAAATTAATCTACATAGAGTTCTACTTCAGTTCTGGGAGCTGAAAGCTCAGCTTTAGTCACTTGTCAGTACTGTAAGCTCAGTTTACCTCTCACTCTCCTCAGAACCAGATTTTTACCCCTATTTTACTAATGAGAAAATTGAAGCCCATAGAGGTTAAGTAATTTGCCCAATAATACATAGTTTATACCCAACAGAGCCAGAATGAAAAGCCAGGTCTCTGTACAATTCTCTTATGTTCACACCTCCTTCTCTAATCAAATCCCAACCCCACCCCCAACAAGCTCAAGCCAGGATAACCAAACCAACCTCCTACCAGGTACCCCACCTTGGAAATCTCTGCAAGTCAAGCCACCTCTATATCACCACTAGATTGTTTTTCTCAGAACCCCCTTATTTAAAGTAGTTGTATAGGTAGAAGTATGTAATATGTAGACTTTCGTATTTGCCTTCTTTCACTTACCATAATGTTGTTGATAGTCCTCCATGATTTTGTTCACTCCTTTTTTTTTTTTTTTTTTTTTTTTTTTTTTTTTTTTTTT
>NC_045435.1:161785248-161804776 GCF_002776525.5 Piliocolobus tephrosceles | reverse complement strand
TTCCCTCCTTTTTTTTTTTTTTTTTTTTTTTTTTTTTTTGTTGAGACAGAGTCTCGCTCTGTCGCCTAGGCTGGAGTGCAGTGGTCGGATCTCAGCTCACTGCAAGCTCCACCTCCCGGGTTTACACCATTCTCCTGCCTCAGCCTCCCGAGTAGCTGGTACTACAGGCGCCCGCCACCTCGCCCGGCTAGTTTTTTGTATTTTTTTAGTAGAGACGGGGTTTCACTGTGTTCGCCAGGATGGTCTCGATCTCCTGACCTCATGATCCGCCCGTCTCGGCCTCCCAAAGTGCTGGGATTACAGGCTTGAGCCACCGCGCCCGGCCCACTCCTTTTTTTTTAACTGAGTAGCATTGCATTGTACAGACATAGTATAGTTTGTTTATCCATTCACCAGCTGATGGGCATTTGTGTTGCCTCAAAGTTTTTGGTATTATGAATAAAGCTTCTATAAACATTCCCATCCAAGTCTCTGTGGACATATATTTTCACTTCTCTTGAGTAAGTACTTAGAAGTGGAATTGCTAAAAATTACATTAAGTATATGCTTAACTTTATAAGAAACGGCCAAACTGTTTACCAAAGTGGCCTTACTATTTTGCATTCCTGCCAACAGCGTATGAAAGTTCCAGCTGCTCCACATCTTTGCCACGGTCTTGTCTTTTAAATTTTAGTCATCTAATAAATATGTGGTGATGTCTCATTGTGGGTTTTTTGTTGTTGTTGTTGTTTTGTTTTTTGTTTTGTTTAGTTTTTTTTTGAGATGGAGTCTCTTTCTGTTGCCCAGGCTGGAGTGCAGTGGCGTGATCTCAGCTCACTGCAACCTCTGCCTCCCAGGTTGAAGCAATTCTCCTGCCTCAGCCTCCCGAGTAGCTGGGACTACAGGTGTACAACACCATACCTGCCTAATTTTTGTGTTTTTAGTAGACAGGGTTTCACCATGTTTGCCAGGTTGTTCTCAAACTCCTGACCTCAGGTGATCTGCCCACCTTGGCCTCCCAAAGTGCTGGGATTACAGGCGTGAATCACTGCACCCGGCCTTCATTGTGGTTCTAACTAATGATGTTGAGCAATTTTTTATGTATGTATTTGCCATCTGAATATGTTCTTTAATGAAGTGTCTGTTCAAACCTTTTACCCATTTTTTAATTTGGGTTGCCTTCTTATTACTGAGTTGTAAGAATTCTTTCATATATTCTAGATATAAGTTATTTGTTGGACGTATGTTTTGCAAACATTTTCTACCAGTCTAGAGCTTGCCTTCTTATTTTCTTAATGATGACTTTTGAAGGCACTGTCTTTTGATGAAGTCCAATTTAATAAATATTTTATTTTATAATTCATCCTTTTTGTATCCTATTGAAGAAATCTTTGTCTAACCCAAGATTACTAAGACTTTTTCTTGTCTTTTCTTCTGTAAGCTTTACAGTTGGCTCTTACATTTAGGTCTATGATCTATTTAATTTTTATATGTTGTGTGACAAAAAGATCAAGTTTTATACTTTTGCATAAAGATCGCCAATTACCAACCCTTCTATTTTTTGAGGCTCCTCATACTCTTTAAAAACAAAGTAAGTTATGCCAAAACAGAATTTTTAAATATTGTGACATACTTTAAATGGTCACAGTTAATACATTAATTCTCTTAACCCAAAATTATGAAGGTACGCTGATTGTATGTACAATCTCATTTGCTAAAATTATCTTACCATTTTTGGAGACAGAGCCCACCCCCACCTACCCTGCAAGATCCCCAACTCTGCTTCCTTGAGGTATACATTCTCCAGTAAGCCTGAATCACCTGCAGGGGCTCCCAAGATGGCCCTTGGTACTTAACACAACAACTACTGCTTGTGGTCGGCTTACTGCTTTACATGTTGGTGTTACACACATAAATATTATATAACATGTACAAATGTAACATACGATTCTCACAACAAATAACATATTACTATCCTTATTTTACAGTTGAGGAAACTAGGCCCAGAAGTTTTAAGTGCCTTGCCCGAGACCACTAAATGAGGGAAAGGCAAAGAAGCTGGGACTTGAGCCCAGCTATGCAGGGGCTGGAGCTTTACTGTCCATACCTGACCATCTTCCACAGATCCAGGCTTAATACCCATTATACTGTTCCTGTGAGTTCCTGAACTCCTGGTTGTGTGACCATTTCAGTTGGATGGAACTGGCCTTTGTCATTTTTATGGAAATAAAAGAAGGAAGGTTTTCCTCAATAAATGGAGGATATAAAATAAGATTATAGGAGTAATTTTTCCTCAGGCTTTTCATTTTAAAAAATTTCAAAGATACAGAATGCTGAAAGAGGAACACTTATATCATACATCTAGATTTAATAACTGTTAACATTTTGCCACATTTACTGTACTTACTAGACTACACATTTTTGAGAATAAGTTGCAGACATCAGTACATTTCACCACTAAACACTTAAACATGTACCTCCTAAAAACAAGGATATTCTCCTACAGAATGGTAGTATCTAAGAAAGGATAATACTTAAATACCTTAGCAATACTAAATACTTTAATAATACTACTTGTTATTAAATACCACTAATAATAATAGTAAAGTAATACTTAAGAAAATTAATAATTTCCAGTGTATAATATCCAGTTTAAATTCAAATATCCTCGATTGTCTCTAAAACGACTTTTTGAAAAAAAGCAGGATCCCATCAGAGATTGACACTTTGTCAGTCTGTATAAGGACACCAGTCATAGTAGATTAGGGTCCACCCTACCTCATTGCGACCTCATCTTAACTAATAACATTTGCAACGACTCCGTTTCCAAAGAAGATCATGCTCTGAGCTACTGGGGATTAGGACTTACACATGATTTTTGTGGAGGGACACAATTCAGCCCATAGCAACTGCAAGAGATTGATATTGTTATGTCTCTTTAGCCTCTTTTAATTGACAACATCCTCACCACTTTCGTTTTATGTTTTTATGACATTGACTTTTTAAACAGTACAGGGCAATTTTCTTGTAAATAGTCCACATTGTGGATGTGTCTCGTTGTTTCCTAGCCTCCTAGTCTTTCAGTGACTGGCTGAGCCCAGGGAAGCAGAGTGGGGAGGAATTATGTGAATTTCATGGTAAATAAAAGTTGTGATGTGTGGAGAGGCAGGGTGATGCCTTGGCAGAGAGCAGGACAAGCATTCAGGAGACCCAACCACTGCCTACCAGTTTTCTGCCTCCTTGGACTTCCCCACCAACCCACCATGCGTAATGGGGGACATGTCCAGGTGATGTACATGGTTAGCAAATATAGCCTTAGGGAAGGGCTCAAAAAAGCATAGGAACACATGAAAGAACACAACAGTCAACTTGAAGGCAACCCCATTGGCCAAAACCAGAACAAACTGAGAAATAAGTAAACAAGCAAAGTATTGCATTATAATTCATAAAATAAATATCCATGATTCCTTACTGACATAAAAATAAAAATTCCAAAAATAAATTGGGAAGAAGGGATAGTTCTTACTTACAGAAGAATTCCAATTAATAAATGTAGATGAAATGGGAAAATATTTTTAAAAGTCACCATTAGGTAAACACCACAGTAATAATTATTACAGGCAAAATCTACCAATGGATGCTCAAATTAGTATGAGAAACTTTGAGGAGAAACAAAATAGTTGCATAGTCTCAAATATGTCCTTCAAGATATTCACTAAATATGAAAAGAAAAATGGTAATTTTACAATGAAGAAAGCCAGCAGATACTGCCTTCACCAAATGATCAAGGTTAATTATCACCAATAATAAGACTTATTGACATCATGTACTCCCTGATCCATAGGCTGAGAAGGTCATATCACTGTTGTATGCCTGCCAAAAATGCATAACCTCAACTCAATAGTGAGAAAATATCAAGCAAACCCCCACTGACAGTTATTCTGCAATATAACTGACTTGCCTTCTTTAAAAGTGGCAAGGTCACAAAAGACAAGCAAAGACTGGAAAGACTGAGGAAATGTCACAGATTGGAGGAGACCAAGGAGACATGGCAACTGAATGCGATGTGAGATCCAATCAGTGAAAGAACTGGTGAAAATCACATTAGGCCTGTTGCTTGATTCATAGTAATTAATAACACTCATAATAACATCACTAATAGCACCCATGTTAACTTCATGATTTTGATCACCATACTATGGTTATTTAAGATGTTCCTTTAACATTTAGGGAAGCCAGGCAATGCATATATGAGTACTCACTGTACATTTTTTGCAACTTTTCTGTAAGTCAAAATTTGTTTCAAAAGAAAAAGTTAAAAAAAAAATAGCTGCATGTGTAAGTAAAGTTGAAAGTCTCCTAGCCACCGTGGTCTGAAGGACACAGATGACAGTCCCCTACCTTCAGCATTGTCCTCAGCAGCCTGTCAAGATGCCTGAAATCCCACCGTTCAAGGCACGTTACTTTCTTTCTTTCTTTCTTTTCTTTCTTTTTTTTTTTTTTTTTTTGGAGACAGAGTCTCACACTGCCTCCCAGACTGGAGTGCAATGGCGCAATCTCGGCTAACTGCAACCTCCGCCTCCCAGGTTCAAGCAATTCTCCTGCCTCAGCCTCCCGGGTAGCTAGGATTACAAGCATCTGCCACCACACCCAGCTAATTTTTGTATTTGTAGGAGAGACAGGGTTTCATTATGTTGGCTAGGCTGGTCTCAAACTCCTGACCTCAGGTAATCCATTAGTTTCAACAAATATTTTGTGTTTCTGAAAGTCCAAAAAGTCACGTAACGTATTTATTGAGCACTTTCTATGTTCAGGGACCTGCTAGGTACTAGGAATAGGTAGTGGATAAGACAGACAGCACCTCTGCCCCACTAGAGCTTATATTCAGCTGTAGTCTCTTAGTATGATGTTAAGATGAGTTGCTTTGCTTCAATTCCTACAGAGGCCATAAACCAGGATCCTAAGAAGAGGGAAATTTGGCTAAATGAAAGAGGGATAGAGCATACAGCAGATGCTGTTTGGAGAAGGCAGGCCTGCACAGGGGCTGCTGAAACATTCAAGAAGTAAGTGTGACATTGAGACAAGTAGGATGGGGCACTGGGAAAAATACAGCTTGAGGAGTTGAATACACATGAAATCTGAATTGAATTCAAAATAATAACAATAGCCAACCCCTGGAAAGCACTGGTTATGTAGCAGGTACTGTTCTCATGAATTTATGTGTGTGGTGACTCCTTAGACCCTTGCAGCAGCCCTGTGAGGCAAGGTACTGTTATTATCCCCTTTTGCAGATAAAGAAGCTGAGGCACTGAGGGTCATACAGCTGGTACATGCTGGAGTCTCGCCATGGGCCTGGGCAGTTTGTCTCTAGAGACAGTACGCCTCACACACATGCTCTGCTGCTGTTCCCAGAGCTGAGCGACAACACTTTGGCACAGAGAAGGAAGGAAAATGGCAGAGCCAAGATCAAGCCCTCATATCTAGGTCTAAAGGAGCAAAAAAGAAAGAAGAAGAAGGGGAGGCGGGAGGGGAGGGGGGAGGGGGGAGGAGAGAGGGGAGGGGGAGCCGAGTCTTGCTTTGTGTGAGTGCTGCTATGTCTTAGACAGGATACCCAGTGCTTTCCCTGTATTACTATCTAAAATTCATGCTTCTGAGATACCGTCATTCTCATTTTACAGAGGAGGCTTAGAGAGGTGAAGTATTTTGCCCAAGGTCACATAGTTCTAGTAACAGGTGAAGCCAGGATTTAGCTGATTTATGGAACGCTTTAGATTTGCTTGCTCTCAGTCTCACCACTGGCCTAGCACTAAATAAGCATGTGTTTCTCCCTCTCTCTCTCTCTCTCTCTCCCCCCCCGCCACCTTCACTCTTCCTCTCCCTCCCCCTCTCTCCTCTCACACACTGAAGTTAATTATTTAATGCCCGTAATATATATCTTGAGGATGACATTTTGCAGCACTGAGCTTTAAACAGTACATGTTTAAATACATTTAATCCAATGAATATTTCAAGGTAATTAATCTCCACAGGGTGAGAGAATGCTCAGGTTTCCCAGCACATCATAATACATCTGAATCAGCTGAGGAAATGATTTGCACACTCTGCAGTGGGTTGAGAAAGAAAGATTCACTTAAAGACTTTTAGACCTGACTCCCCGGTGTTAACGAGCAGAAAGGCTGCTAAAGAGAAGGATTAAGGCGCCTCCTAGTGGTTTTATTTATGCAAGGAGAGAATATGGCTAACAACTATTGGGCAAGAGGACTACTTGTTTGAGTTGGCCGGGGTGGGAGGGCTTTGTTTTGTTTTTGTTTTTGGAGAGTACTATCCTGCAAATGTGTGCACATACACATATGTACACACATGCATAATTCACATAATTTTTGTGTATCAAATACACATCACTGTGGTACATGGCCCCTGTGTTATATATACGCTACTGTTTTATGAGTGTGGGAGTATGGTGGGATAACAGTGGGTGAGAATTTGCATGAGGGCCTACCCACATGACTTTGCCTGGACTCTCTAACCCTTCTGTGAGGTGTTGAGATGACTATATTTGTTGAAGATTTAGCTTGAGCCCATAGAACTCAATGAATGAAGTTAATTGGCCTGATTTCCAACTCATGACTTTAGTAGTAGTAATAGCTGCATCAACTGAAGGATTATAGCTGTGGCCATATATATGTGTGTGTTTCATATGCTATATCTATATATTACTATACATAGTCATAGTTATTATTATAATATATAATACAGTAATGATTACTATATTACTATTATAATAACTATATCTAGTAATATACAGATAGCTATATATATATATAAATGTATATATAAATCCCATGTGATCCTCTTGTCAATGCTGTAAGAGATTAGTGTCATTAACCCACATTACTGATGAGAAAACTGAGGCTCAGAACTTAAGCAACTTTTCCAAAGTCACACAACTTGTCAAAACCAGGCCTGCTGATTCCTGAGTCCATGTTATTAACCTTATACTGCCTTTGCATCTCATTTTACATGGCTGTGAACTTGTGCTAGCAGTATGAAATCAAATAATATTTATTATTTACCTACTAGAGGCAACCTACTAGTACAAGACACTGTGCTTGATACTTTTGAGGGAACACACACACACACGCAAATTATGATGCCTATCCTCAAAAATTTAGTAGTTTTATTGGATAAGATAATAAAGACTTTAAAATTTAAGTCTTTTTTGAAAAAAAAGACTTGACAGCAAAAAAAAGAAAAACAATATTTAAGTTGACAGAATAACCTTAGAAGGTAGGGCATTAGACAACACTTATTTAATTGCCAAATTAATAAGAATTACCATGGGGAAGGTCAATTCAGCGGGTATTTGAACTGGGTTTTGAAAGTTGAATGAGCCGAAGGGGCAGGTAGTGCTTTCCTGAAAGGAGGCTACTCCAGAGAGCCATGAAACATGGTGAAGTAGCCAGAAAACACTGGGCTGGGGGCCTGGAGCCCCAGAGATTCAGTCACAGGCCTGCTGAGGACATTTAGGCAAGGCATCCTTGCCTCTTTACACCTCAATCTCACCATCTGTACATTTAGGCAATTGGCCCCACTCAGAACCTCTTTGGCCTAAAATTCTACATTCCATACGTCTAGAAATTTGAACGGAGTCATAGTCCATAAAGGACTACAGAGTGTCAGGAAGTTTTATTGGTGGTGGAGTGGCTGAGCTGTCATTTCAACTTGCTCACCATCTGGAGGAATAAGGGGCAATACCTCTCATCCACACTCATAAACATGCTGAAGGGTTCCTTTCATGGTTAATGGCAGCACAGCCTCTGGCACATGCGGAAGGACCAAAGACATGTAGTACCATTACCTAGATGGTGGGTATGTCATTACATATCAAGATGTTTTTCCTAGCATCATGATTTGGTGCCTTCCACACATATCACTGTGTAATAGAAAAAACACAGTATCAATGGGAACCCAATCTGACAAAACAGCCATTGGTGTACTTCCCCATGAATGGTTTCTAGTTCTCCACATGCACATTCTCACTTTACCTCCAGACCTTGGAAAATGCTGCTGTCTCTGCTTGGAAGAAACATACACACTCATACTCATGCACACACTCCTGTGCACATATACCTTTATTCATAATATTCACTGGCATTTATTAGGGGGTATGAATCCCAGATGATAGCTCAAGAGCATGAGCAACATACTTTATTTATTGGTTAATACAGAACAGAGAGGCTCAAGATGGCCGGGTAGATGCATCTGCCACACGCCTCTCCTCCGAAGGGAACCCAAGGAGCCGGCAGGTTTTCACACTTGCAGCAGATCAGCTGAGAGAACGCGGGATTCAGTCAAGAAGCCACGGGGAGCTCGAGGAGGAGCGGAGCAGAGGCATCCAGGCAGCCTTTGCAGAGAAGTCGGATAGGCGGGGATGGCTTGTAGCTCCTGCGTGCGGGGAAAGGGAAGAAGTCCTCCCCAACAAAGTGAGTTCACAAACTTGGATGAAGCAATTTACACAGGATGCGCAGATTTCAACAGAAGGACACAGAAAACATGAAAAAGCAAGGAAGTGGGACGCCTCCAAAGGAACCCAGTAATTCTCCAGCAACAGATCCCCATCCAAAAGAAATTCAAGAAATGCCATATAGAGAATTGTGGAAACTGATTTTAACCAAGATTAGGGGGATTCAAGAGACTTCTGAAAAAGAAAGTAGGGAAATGTCAGTAGCAATTCTGGATATGCTTGAGGTATTTACCAACCAGTTACAGAGTTTACCAGAGCACGAGGCAAACGCGGAACTGAAGAAATCACTGGATGAAATACAAAGTACACTCGAAAGCTTCAATGGTAGACTAGATCAAGCAGGAAAAATACTCTCAAAACTTAAAATCTGAAGCCTTTTTCTCAATTCAAAGATTTAAAGGGTTGTACTCTGGCCATTCATGTGAACAAAATCTGCTGGGTTAATTGTTATACTGGGGTCTTGGATAATCATTAAAGGTGAAATGAAAATTAAAAAAAAAAAATACAGAGAACAGAGTCCCTATTCTGGTAGGTGAGAAGCAAATTTGGAGCATCTCTCTGTCCTCTCGATCACATTTAGATTCAGGGGTGGAATGAGGGGGAGCTTATGTAATGTCCTTGATGTTTCCTGTCCACACTGGCTGAAAGATCCCCTGACCTATCTGTCAGGGAGCTCATTGTGGAGATGCTCCTTGTTCCCAGCTCACAAGCTTTTTTAGTGGCTTCTGCGCCCATTCCCTGGCACACAAAAAATTACTCTGCCATGCCCTGCCGTGTCGCATATGGTGCCTTCTCTACTCCCTCAAACACCCCTCACAGCCAGCTCCATCCCTCTCTGGGTAATTTCAGCCTTCCTGGGCCTTTATGCAGAAAAATGGCACATATGCCTTTAGCTCTTGGGCTCCACAAATCTATTTGGTGTTTTTCTGGTCTTTTCCCCAGAGATACATCTAAAAATTCAAAAGGAGAAGACTCCTCTGAAGGACCAGCAGTAGCTTTACTTTCCTTCCCCACCCCTTATTTCCTTAGGAATTCTTTCTGAATTTCAGAAGTTGGAAGCTTTCAGATGGTTTCTTCGTGTGAGAGTTCAGTCCAATCAGGAGAATGCCCTAGGCAGGGTAATAATAAGGAACATACAATAAAATAACTGATCTTTGGAGGTGTCAAGATCACACAAAAGACAAAGACTGAGGAACAGTTGGAGACTGTCAGAGAATAGGGACAAATGACAACCAAATACAATGTGGTATGTTGAGTAGGATCCTGGAACAACAAAAACAAAAACAAAAAAAATACATTAGTGGAGGCCAGGCATGGTGGCTCATGCCTGTAATCCCAACAGTTTGGGAGACCGAGGCAGGCGGATCACCTGAGATCAGGAGTTTGAGACCAGCCTGGCCAACATGGCAAAACCCCATCTCTACTAAATACACAAAAATTAGCCAGGCGTGATGGCACATGCCCGTAGCCCCAGCTACTCGGGAGGCTGAGAGAGGAGAATCACTTGAACCTGGAGGCAGAGGTTGCAGTGAGCCAAGATCACGCGACTGCACTCCAGCCTTGGTTAATGGTATTGTGCCAATGTTAATTTCACAGTTTTGATCCTTGTTCTATGTTCACACAAGATGTTAACAATTGGGATTGTATAGGTGAAGAATATATAAAAACTTTGTACTATTTTGCAATTTTTCAGTAGCCACATGTTCATTGCTAGTACATAGCAATAAATTGATTTTCATATGTTCATCTTGTATCCTACAAGTCTGCTAAACTCACTTATTACAGTTTTTATGTAGATTACTTGGTATTTGTTGTATAGACTACTACGTCATTTGCAAACAGGGACAGCTTTATTTCTCCTCTCTAATATGTATGCTTTTTATTTCCTTTTCTTGCATTTTTGCTTGGGTTAAGACGCCTATCACTATGCTGAATAAGAGTGATGAGAGTGGAGATCTTTGCCTCGTTCCTGATCATAGGGGGAAAGCACATCTTGTGTCTTTATTGTATTTTTCACTTCTAAAATTTCCATTTGGTTCTTCTTTATATCTTTTATTTCTTTGCTGATACTTGCTTTTTACTTTTCTAAGACTTTTAACTTTTGTTTCAAGTATATTCATTAATGGCTCATTGAAACACTTTTATGATGGCTGTTATAAAATCTTTGTCATATAATGCTAAAATTTCTGGCATCATGATATTGACATCTATTGACTGTCTTTTTCATTCAGTTTTAAATCTTCCTGGTTCTTGATGTGACAGGTGATTTTCAATAGAAACCTGATCATTTCTAGGAAACGACCTTTATCTTCTCTGAACCTTCTGTTTTAGCTGACTTCTTCTGACACACTGCTCCAGCAAGGTGGTAAGGGGTGGAAGGGCATCTCATTACTGCCACAAGTAGGTTCCCCACTCATCCTCCATGGACACTTGACAGGATAGGGGATTCTTTGCCACTGCTAGGTGAGATTAGAAGTTCCAGCTTCCCACAAGTCCTCTCTACTGAGACTTCCCTAGCTGGGAGGAGTAGGAGTACCTCATTACTATTCCCCACATGGCCTCTGCTGATGCCGTGGGGGTGGCTGGGAGGGCGGCTTTCTTACTGCTAGGCCTTCTCTACTACTACCCCACTGGGATGGTGGAGGAACACCTCATTACTGATAGTTAAGGGAAGAAGTCCAGGCTTCCCACATGGTCTCCACTGACACTGTGGAGGGGTGGGTCTCCTTATCACCCAGTGAGGATTAAGGTCCCAACTCTCTACTTGGCCTTCTCTGGCACCATCCCAGTAGGAGGGTTGGGACAGTTCATCACAGCTGGGTGAGGGTGGACATTTAAGCTCATAACTTGGTCTTTGTTGGCATAAGTGGGCTGGAGCAGCATTTTTTTCCTATGGTGCTTGGCTGGAGTACAGAAGTTATTACAGTTATCATCTAAAAGTTTTCTGCCTTGTTAGGCTGCCTTTTCCTGGTCCACTGGTTAATGAGAAGAGGCTTTCATTTGGGCTACTTTTGTTTGTGCCCATTGGTGTTTCTATGTTGCTGACTCCTTCAGCTCCAAGTCTGGGAAATATAGTGCAGAAAAGAAAACTGAGGGAACTCACCATTGTGTCATTATTTGGGTTCTTAAGTCCCTAGATGGTCTTTTATGGTCTTTTACACTTAGGGAGAGAAATAGGGGGAAATATGTCTACTCCATGTTCCTGGAAAAGTAAAAAACTGAAAGTAAAAAGCTGATTTTACAAATTTGAAAACATCTTGAATCATTAGGAGTTCTCGAGTCTATGTCCTGAGTCCTCTTTTTTTCTTCTTCTTCTTTTGAGACGGAGTCTCGCTCTGTGGGCTGGAGTGCAGTGGCACAATCTCAGCTCACTGCAAGCTCTGCCTCCCGGTTCATGCCATTCTCCTGCCTCAGCGTCCTGAGTAGCTGGGACTACAGGCGCCCGCCACCATGCCTGGCTAATTTTTTTGTATTTTTAGTAGGGACGGGGTTTCACTGTGTTAGCCAGGATGGTCTCGATACCCTGACCTTGTGATCCACCTGCCTCAGCCTCCCAAAGTGCTGGGATTACAGGCGTGAGCCACCGCGCCCGGCCGTGTCCTTTCTTTCCCTACCCCCACTAGACTAGAAGGGACTCCTTGTGTATCTGTTTTCACCAATACATCTTGTCCCTGGGATAATAATTATAGAATAGCACCATAAATAAAAGGAGAGGGGGAGGGGAATGAGAGCACAAATGGTATGTGGAAATAACAGGTGCCAAAAAATTAGGTTAATATTTTTAAAAGATACCCTCATCTCAAATATATTATCTTTATATCCTTTGCAGCAATATATGAGTTAGGTGTTATTAACATTTTACACTGAAAGACTGAGGTTGCTGAAGGTGACAAACTTCTGTATGTCAAGAAGGCGTGAAGAGATGAAACCAGCTAAGTCCATCCTTTTTATTAGGTAAGCAAAGGTTTCCCAGAACCCCTCACCAGCAGACTTCTACTTGGATCTCACTACTACAACAATGATGTCACATGGCCATCCCTCACTGCAAGCAAATATGGAAGAGCTAGTGAATGTTTCAAGTGGATGGCAATGAAGAGAAGGTTCAGAATGGCTGTTGGATCCACCCCTCTTCAGTTTTGCCATAATCTGTAACTATTAATAAGGAGCCTCCTTCCTAGTCAGGTTGACCCAAATCTCTGTTGAGCCTACTGCATTTTTCAAGGGCATAGTCAATAGGCTTTCATATTTGGAAACTTTAAAAATGAATAATATGTATAAAGAAAATTAAACTTAATATCTACTTGATGTCTGCAATTACATGAAAGATGTAGTGTTTAATATATGGGGCAGAATTTTTACATTTAAACAAAGGGGCATGAATTTAAACAGGTTAAAAAGCATTGTATTAAGAAGTGAGCACTGGCCGGGCGCGGTGGCTCACACCTATAATGCCAGCACTTTGGGGAGGCCAAGGCGGGCAGATCACCTGAGGTCAGGAGTTCGAGACCAACCTGACCAACATGGTGAGACCTCATCTCTATTAAAAATGCAAAAATTAGCTGGGTGTGGTGGCAGGCGCCTGTAATCCCAGCTACTTGGGAGGCTGAGGTGAGAGAATCACTTGAACCTGGGAGGCAGAGGTTGCAGTGAGCCGAGATTGTACCACTGCACTCCAGCCTGGGCAAGAAGAGAAAAACTCTGTTTCAAAAAAAAAAAAAAAGTGAGCACCATGGGCACTATTAAGAGGCACTACCCAATTCCCTAAGGTTACAGGAACTCCACTGGCCACATACAAAGATAAGCTGACCACCATCTTTGTCAGCTGCAACTTATCTACGGAAGAAGGCCGTGTTCTCTGGACCTGTTGAGTGTCAAGCTGCAAGGTGTCATAAATAGTTTGGTGGCCCTGTTAGTGTTAGCTGTTCTTAAAGGGACAAAGAGATCCACAGTGGTAGGGAGAGAGGAAGACACATGCTGTCAGCCACAGCCAGGGCTAAGTGCCTTGCTGGCAGCGTTTTCCTTCAGGGTTACCCAGCACACGAAGTAGCCAAGCTCAGGTAATTTTAGGAAAAGATCTTCCACTCCACATGATTGCTAATTGCCTATGAAGCAAAGCACAGTAGTAATAGCAAGCAGATATGAAACTGCAAATGTTGGTGATAACTGTATTTAACCTCTCCTAAAGGAACACTAAAGAGACTTTAATACTTTTGTGGGGGAAACCCCAATGTGTGAAAAGAGAAACAGCAATTGCTGACAGAGTCACTTTCCACCTGAAGGAACTGTGCCAAAATCAATTTCTAATAGGAGGGAAGGGTAATGAGAGTGCATTGTGGATTACAGTCACATTCTACATCTCTAAAAGCTTCTCTGGACAGACTGTAAATTACATTGACCTTAAAGAAAATGTTCACACTAAAGTCTTTGGTTTTTATGAACATTCCACCTGGATAGCGTGACCTGGCTTTAGATAAAATAAGAAATAAACCAAGAAACCAATAGCCATACAGAGCCAGCAGTCAGAAGTGGTTTGATGATTGATTCTGATTGTTTTCTTCCTGCCCACATATTTAGAGAGCAAAGAGCATTATTTCCATAAATGATATCCAAACCCAAGTCCAATCTGGAATGGCTATTTGATATCCCAACCTTGCTTTGACAATTGCTAAAATCAATGTGATATTTGGGGCATTAAAAACAACAGACACCGACTCTGGGAAACTTAAGCCTAAAAGGTATGTATGAAAAGTATATTAGCTGGGGAACAAGGAAGAGCCATGATCCTACCACAGGATATGTTTGCTCAGCACAGCATCATAGGCACTACAAGCACTATAGGTATCCCTGCCTCTAAACCTTCTCCACTGCTGCTGTTGCATTTCACTGCCCTGGACATGCTCTCTATGCTACCACTCTGCTGCAAATTATCACCAGCTGACCAGCCTCTCAAGATTCAGTTCTGGCAGGAACACCTGTAAGGTGCTACTACAACAACCTATTAGGTTGTACTGAGACCACATGACCACACTTAAGCACAAGGTGCCAGGGTATGGGGAATTCTCCATACAGGAAGGGTATACTGGGCAGCCAGAACAACAAATTCATTGTAAATGAGTTTAAAAAAATAAAAGGCCACTCCTATATGATGTCAAAATTTCTAAATATATAATACTATACATGATACTATTTATTATATTCCATATGCATATATATACACACATACATACATACATATATACATACATCCTAAAAAAAATTAGTGTTTTCTGGAAATCAATCAGTATTTATAGACAGGGTTACCATGAGTAGGTTTGGGTCCTGTGAAGACCTTATTTTCAAGTCCTCAGCAGTAGAAGACAGGCTAAAAATCTTTGCATGGGAGTTGCACTGAGTCCTTTTCCAGACTTCCGGGTTCCAGTGATTTGTACCAGTTCCCTGCCCTCTACACCTCCACCCCATCTTCTAGTGCACTTTTTTTGACCCTTTTTTTCAGACATTTACTACTGACCAAGGTGTTACAGGAGACACAACATAGAAAGAAGGGAAGAGAACTAACTTTTGCAGAATGTTTATTTAATGAGTATTTTAGGAGCCTACTTAGTTTAACATTATCCTTATAGGAGGTAGAGCTGTAACTTTACAATACCCATCTGGGTTTAAAGCCCAGCTCTACCAGGTATTGTGGCCTTGGGCAAGTTATTTAACCTTTGTGACCACCATATTTCTCATCATAAAATGGGGAGCAAGATGGCAGAATGCAAGGCTCCACCTATTGTCCCACCTGTAAGGAAACCAAGTTAACAACTATATATACAAGCAAAGCACCTCCATAAGAACCACAAATAGGGTGAGCACTCATAGTACCTGGTTTTAACTTCATATCACTGAAAGAGGCACTGAAGAGGTAGAAAAAACCATCTTGAAGCCCCGACACCACCCTTCCCTCATCCACAGCAGTGCAGCATGGTGTGGAGAGTATTTCTGGGTGCTGGGGAGAGTGAGAGCACAGCAAGTGTGAGGCATTGATGAACTCAGTGCTGTCTGTTAGACCAGAAAGAAAAACCAGACCAAACTCAGCTTACATCCACCCACAGAGGAAGCATTTGGACCAGCCCTAGCCAGAGGGGAATCACTAATCCCCAGAGGTCAATTGCCACCATGGGCTAAAGGGCTCTGGGTCTCTAAGTAAATTTGAAAGGCTGTCTAGGCTGTAAGGACCGAACTCTTACCTGAGTGGTAGTGCTGAACTGCGCCCAGAGACGGTGGACTGGGGGACATGTGACTACTGAGACACCAGCAGGGGTAGCTAAGAAAGTGCTGGCATCACCCCTCCCCTAACCCCGGGCTGCACAACTCATGGCTCCAAAAGAGAGCCCTTCCTTTGACTTGAGGAGAGGCAAGAGTGGAGGGGACTGTGTCTTGTATCTTTGATACCACAGCAGAATAAGGCACTGATCAGAGTCATGAGGCCCCTGTTCCAAGCCCTAGTTCCTAAATGACATTTCCAGAAACACCCTGGGGCAGAAAAGAATCTGCTGCCTTGAAGGGAAGAACCCAGTCCTGACAGCATTGATCACATGCTAACTGAAGAGCCTTTGGGTCTTGAATAACCAGCAGTGATGCCCAGGTACTATGTTGAGGGCCTTGGGTGAGCCTCTGAAACTTGTTGGCCTCCAGTACCAGCTTGACCACAGGGGAGTAGAGCACCAAGTGGGCTCTTAGGGTCCCCGATTCAAAGACTTAACTCTTGGATGGCATTTCTGGACCCACCCTGGGCCAGAAGGGAGCCCATTGCTCTGAAGGGTGGGTCCCAGGTAAGACAGCATTCACCACAAACTGACTGAAGAGCCCTTGGGTCTTAAGGGAAAAGCACCACATCAAGGGATTACTCTGTGGGACAAGAGAATCTGAACAGCAGGCCTTGAGTTTCAGACCTCTCCACTGAAATAGTCTACCCAAATGAGAAGGAACCAGAAAAGTCATTTGGTAGTATGACAAAACAGGGTTCTATGACTTTCCCAAAAGGTCACACTAGCTCCCCTGCAATGGATCCAAACCAAGAAGTAATCTCTGAATTGCCAGACTGATTATTAAGCTACTCAAGGAGATAGCACAGAAAAGTGAAAGCCAACTTAAAGAGATTTTTAACAAATACAGGGTATGGATGAAAACTTCTCCAGATAAACAGATATCATAAAGAAAACACATTCACAACTTCTGGAAATGAAAGACTGCACTGGAAAGTGTCAACAGTAGACTAGAACAAGTAGAAGAAAGGACTTTAGAGCTCAAAGACCAGGATTTTGAATTAACTCAATCAGACAGACACAGAAAGAAGAATTTTTAAAAATGAACAAAGTTTCCAAGAAGTTTGGGATTACATTAAAGAGGCAAACCTAAGAATGATCAGCATTCCTGAGGAAAAAGAGAAATCTAAAAGTTTGGAAAACTTATTGGAAGGAACAATTGAAGATAAATTCCCTGACCTTGCAAGAGATACAGAAATCCAAATACAATAAGCTGAAAGAACATCTGGGAAATTCATCACAAAAAGATCATCACCTAGGCACATAGTCATCAGGTATCTAAAGTCAAGATGAAGGAAAGACTCTTAAGAGTTGTGAGACAAAAGCATCAGATAACCTATAGAGAAAAACCAATAAGATTAACAGCAGACTTCTTAGCAGAAACCTTACAAGCCAGAAGGGATTGAAGTCCCATTTTTAGCATCCTGAAACAAAATAATTGTCAGCCAAGAGTTTTGAATCCAGCAAAACTAAGCTTCATAAATGAAGGAGAGATAAAGTCTTTTTCAGACAAACAAAGGCTGAGAGAATTCACCACTACTAAAGTGCTAAAAGGAGTTCAAAATCTTGAAACAAAACCTTGAAATACACCAAAATGGAACCTCCTTAAAGTATAACTCTCACAGGGCCTATAAAACAACAATAAAAAACCAGGGTATTAAGGCAACAACTAACATGATGAATAGAACAGTGCCTCACATCTCAATACCAATATTGAATGTAAGTGGCCTAAATGCTTCACTTAAAAGATGCAGAATGGCGGAATGGATAAAAATTCACTAAGTATCCACTGCCTTCAAGTGACTCACCTAACTCATAAGGACTCACATAAACTTAAGGTAAAGGGGTGGGAAAAGATATTCCACAAATGGAAACCAAAAGCAAGCCAGAGTAACTATTCCTATATCAGACAAAAGAGACTTTAAAGCAACAATGGTTATAAAAGAGACAAACAAGGACATTATATAATGATAAAAGGACTAGTCCAACAGAAAAATATCACAATCCCAAATATATAAGCACCTAACACTGGAGCTCCCAAATTTATAAAACAATTACTACTAGACCTAAGAAATGAGATAGATGGCAACACAGTAACAGCAGAGGACTTCAATAATCCACTGACAGCACTAGACAGGTCATCAAGACAGAAAGTCAACAGAGAAACAATGGACTTAATCTATACCCTAGAACAAACGGACTTAAAAGATATTTATAGAACATTCTACCTAATAAGTGCAGAATATACACTGTTTTCCTCAGCACATAGAACATTCTCCAAGATAAGCCATGTGATAGATAGGTCACAAAACAAATCTCAATAAATTTAAGAAAATCTAAATTATATCAAGTATTCTCTTAGACCACAGTGGAATAAAATTGGAAAACTTCAAAAGCAACCCTCAAAACTATACAAATACATGGAATTTAAATAATCTGCTCTTGAATAATCTTTGGTTCAACAATGAAATCAGGATGGAAATTAATAAGTTATTTGAGGTGAATGATAAATAGTGACATAAATTATCAAAACCTCTGGAATACAGTAAAAGCAGTGCTAACAGGAAAAGTTCACAGCATCAAATGCCTACATCAAAAAGTCTGAAAGAGCACAAATAGACACTCCAAGGTCACATCTCAAGGAACTAGAGAAACAAGAAGAACCCAAACCCAAACCCAGCAGAAGAAAAGAAATAACCAAGACCAGAGCAGGACTAAATGAAATTGACAAAAAAAAAAAAATACAAAAGATAAATGAAACAAAAAGCTGGTTTTTTGAAAAGATAAACAAAATTGATATACCATTAGTGAGACTAATGAAGAAAAGAAGGGAGAAGATCCAAACAAGCTCAATTAAAAATGAAATGGGAGATATTACAACTGATTACACAGAAATACAAGAGATTATTCAAGTCTGCTATGAACACCTTTACTCACACAAACTAGAAAATCTAGAGGCAATAAATAAATTCCTGGAAATACACAGTCATCCTAGATTAAATCAGGAGGAAATAGAAACTCTGAAGAGACCAATAACAAGTAAACAAATTGGAATGGTAATAAAGAAAAAAAAAAGTTGCCAACAGAAAAAGTCCAGGACCAGATGGATTCACAGCTGAATTTTATCAGACATTCAAAGAATTGATACCAATCTTACTGAAACTATTCCAAAAGATAAAGAAAGAGGAAATTCTCCCTAAATCATTCTGTGAAGCCAGTATCATGCTAATTCTAAAACCAGGAAATGACATAACAGGAAAACTACAGACTAATATCCTGGATAAACATAGATGCAAAAATCCTCAAGAAGATACTAGTCAACCAAATCCAACAGCATATCAAAAAAATAATATACCATGATCAAGTGGGTTTCATATCAGGGAATCAGGGATGGCTTAACATACACAAGTCAATAAATGTGATACAACACATAAACAAAATTAAAAATAAAAATCATATGATCATCTCAATAGATGCAGAAAAAGCATTTGACAAAATCCAGCATCCTTATGATTAAAACCCTCAGCAAAATTGGCATAGAAGGGATACACCTGAAGGTAATAAAAGCCATCTATGACAAACCCATAGCCAACATTATGCTGAATAGGGAAAAGGTGAAATCTTCCCCCTGAGAACGGGAACAAGATAAGGATGCCCACTTTCACCACTTCTTCTTCTTCTCTCTCTCTCTCTTTTTTTTTTTTTTTTTTTTTTTTTT
>NC_045435.1:161756323-161785148 GCF_002776525.5 Piliocolobus tephrosceles | reverse complement strand
TCATCATTTACCTTAGGTATTTCTCTTAATGCTATCCCTCCCCCAGTTCCCTACCCCATGACAGGCCCCAGTGTGTGATGTTCCCCACCCCATGTCCAAGTGTTCTCATTGTTCAATTCCCACCTATGAGTGAGAACATGCAGTGTTTGGTTTTTTGTCCTTGTGATAGTTTGCAGAGAATGATGGTTTCCAACTTCATCCATGTCCCTGCAAAGGACATGAACTCATCCTTTTTTATGGCTGCATAGTATTCCATGGTGTATATGTGCCACATTTTCTTAATCCAGTCTATCATTGATGGACATTTGGGTTGGTTCCAAGCCTTTGCTATTGTGAATAGTGCTGCAATAAACACACATATGTGTGTGTCTTTATAGTAGCATGATTTATAATCCTTTGGGTATATACCCAGTAACGGGATGGCTGGGTCAAATGGTAATTCTAGTTCTAGATCCTTGAGAAATCACCACACTGTCTTCCACAATGGTTGAACTAATTTACATTCCTACCAACAGTGTAAAGGCATTCCTATTTATCTATATCCTCTCCAGCATCCGTTGTTTCCTGACTTTTTAATGATCGCCATTCTAACTGGTGTGAGATGGTATCTCATTGTGGTTTTGATTTGCATTACTCTGATGACCAGTGATGATGAGCATTTTTTCATGTGTCTGTTGGATGCACAGATGTCTTCTTTTGAGAAGTGTCTGTTCATATCCTTTGCCCACTTTTTGATGGGGTTATTTTTTTCTTGTAAATCTGTTTGAGTTCTTTGTAGATTCTGGATATTAGCCCTTTGTCAGATGGGTAGATTGCAAAATTTTTCTCCCATTCTGTAGGTTGCCTGTTCACTCTGATGGTAGTTTCCTTTGCCATGCAGAAGCTGTTGAGTTTAATCAGATCCCATTTGCCTATTTTGGCTTTTGTTGCCATTGCCTTTGATGTTTGAGTCATGAAGTCCTTGCCCATGCCTATGTTTGGAATGGTATTGCCTAGGTTTTCTTCTAGGGTTTTTATGGTTTTAGGTCTAACATCTAAGTCTTTAATCCATCTTGAATTAATTTTCATATAAGGAGTAAGGAAAGGATCCAGTTTCAGCTTTCTACTTATGGCTAGCCAGTTTTCCCAGTACCATATATTAAATAGGGAATCCTTTCCCCATTTCTTGTTTTTGTCAGGTTTGTCAAAAATCAGATGGTTGTAGATGTGTGGTGTTATTTCTGAGGCCTCTGTTCTGTTCCATTGGTCTGTATCTCTGTTTTAGTAACAGTACCATGCTATTTTGGTTACTGTAGCCTTAAAGTATAGTTTGAAGTCATGTAGCGTGATGCCTCCAGCTTTGTTCTTTTGGCTTAGGATTGTCTTGGTAATGCGGGCTCTTTTTTGGTTCCATATGAACTTTAAAGTAGTTTTTTCCAATTCTGTGAAGAAACTCATTGGTAGCTCGATGGGGATGGCATTGAATATATAAATTGCTTTGGGCAATATGGCCATTTTCACAATATTGATTCTTCCTGTCCATGAGCATGGAATATTCTTTCATTTGTTTGTGTCTTCTTTTATTTCCTTGAGCAGTGGTTTGTAGTTCTCCTTGAAGAGGTCCTTCACATCCCTTTTAAAGTGGATGCCTAGGTATTTTATTCTCTTTGTAGCAATTGTGAATGGAAATTCACTCATGATTTGGCTCTCTGTTTGTCTGTTATTGGTGTATAGGAATTCTTGTTGTTTCTGCACATTGATTTTATATCCTGAGACTTTGCTGAAGTTGCTTATCAGCTTAAGGAGATTTTGGGCTGAGACAATGGAGTTTTCTAAATATGCAATCAGGTCATCTGCAAACAGGAACAATTTGACTTCCTCATTTCCTAATTGAACACCTTTTATTTCTTTCTCTTGCCTGATTGCCATAGCCAGAACTTCCAACACTATGTTGAATAGGAGTGGTAAGAGATGGCATCCCTGTCTTGTGCCAGTTTTCAAAGGGAATGCTTCCATTTTTTGCCCATTCAGTATGATACTGGCTTTGGGTTTGTCATAAACAGCTCTGATTATTTTGAGATACGTTCAATCAATACCTACTTTATTAAGAGTTTTTAGCATGAATGGCTGTTGAAGGATGTTTCTGCATCTATTGAGATAATTGTGTGGTTTTTGTCATTGGTTCTGTTTATGTGATGGATTATGTTTTTTGATTTGCATATGTTGAACCAGCCTTGCATCCCAGGGATAAAGCTGACTTGATCATGGTGGATAAGCTTTTTGATGTGATGCTGGATTCAGTTTGCCAGTATTTTATTGAGGATTTTCACATCGATGTTCATCAGGGGTATTGGTCTAAAATTCTCTTTTTTTGTTGTGTCTCTGCCAGGCTTTGGTATCAGGATGATGTTGGCCTCATAAAATGAGTTAGGGAGGATTTCCTCTTTTTCTACTGATTGGAATAGTTTCAGAAGGAATGGTACCAGCTCCTCTTTGTACCTCTGGTAGAATTTGGCTGTGAATCCATCTGGTCCTGAACTTTTATTGGTTGGTAGGCCTCAATCATTGCCTCAATTTTAGACCCTGTTACTGGTCTATTCAGGGATTCAACTTCTTCCTGGTTTAGTTTTGGGAGGGTGTATGTGTCCAGGTATTTATCCATCTCTTCTGGATTTTCTAGTTTATTTGTATAGAGGTATTTATAGTATTCTCTGATGGTAGTTTGTATTTCTGTGGGGTCGGTGGTGATATCCCATTTTATCATTTTTATTGCATCTATTTGATTCTTCTTTTATTCTTTATTAGTCTGGCTAGCCATCTATCAATTTTGTTGACCTTTTCAAAAAACCAGCTCCTAGATTCATTGATTTTTTTAGGGTTTTTTTGCGTCTCTTTCTCTTTCAGTTCTGCTCTGATCTTAGTTATTTCTTGCCTTCTGCTAGCTTTTGAATTTGTTTGCTCTTGCTTCTCTAGTTCTTTTAATTGTGATGTTAGGGTGTCAATTTTAGATCTTCCCTGCTTTCTCTTGTGGGCATTTAGTGCTATAAATTTCCCTCTACACACTGCTTTAAATGTGTCCCAGAGACTCTGGTATGTGTGGTCTTTGTTCTCACTGGTTTCAAAGAACATCTTTATTTCTGCCTTCATTTTGTTATTTACCCAGTAGTCATTCAGGAGCAGGTTGTTCAGTTTCCATGTAGTTGTGAGGTTTTAAGTGAGTTTCTTAATCCTGAGTTCTAATTTGATTGCACTGTGGTCTGAGAGATAGTTTGTTGTGATTTCTGTTCTTTTACATTTGCTAAGGAGTGCTTTACTTCCAATTATGTGGTCAATTTTAGAATAAGTGCAATGTGATACTGAGAAGAATGTATATTCTGTTGATTTGGGGTGGAGAGTTCTGTAGATGTCTATTAGGTCTGCTTGTTGCACAGCTGAGTTCAGGTCCTGGATATCCTTGTTAACCTTCTGTCTCATTGATCTGTCTAATATTGACAGTGGGGTGTTAAAGTCTCCCATTATTATTATGTGGAAGTCTAAGTCTCTTTGTAGGTCTCTAAGGACTTGCTTTATGAATCTGGGTGCTCCTGTATTGGGTGCACATATATTTAAGATAGTTAGCTCTTCTTGTTGAATTGATCCCTTTACCATTAGGTAATGGCCTTCTTTGTCACTTTTGATCTTTGTTGGTTTAAAGTCTGTTTTACCAGAGACTAGCATTGCAACTCCTGCCTTTTTTTTTTTTTTTTTTCTTTCCATTTGCATGGTAGATCTTCCTCCATTCCTTTATTTTGAGCCTGTGGGTGTCTTTGCATGTGACATGGGTCTCCTGAATACAGTACACTGATGGGTCTTGACTCTTTATCCAATTTGCCAGTATGTGTCTTTTAATTGGAGCATTTAGCCTATTTACATTTAAAGTTAATATTGTTATGTGTGAATTTGATCCTGTCATTATGATGTTCGCTGGTTATTTTGCCCATTAATTGATGCAGTTTCTTCATAGCATGGATGGTCTTTACAATTCGGCCTGTTTTTGCAGTGGCTGGTACCGATTGTTTCTTTCCATGTTTAGTGCTTCCTTCAGGAGCTCTTGTAAGGCAGGTGTGGTGGTGACAAAATCTCTTAGCATTTGCTTGTCTGTAAAGGATTTTATTTCTCCTTCACTTATGAAGCTTAGTTTGGCTGGATATGAAATTCTGGGTTGAAAATTCTTTAAGAATGTTGAATATTGGCTCCCACTCTCTTCTGGCTTGTAGGGTTTCTGATGAGCGATCTGCTGTTAGTCTGATGGGCTTCCCTTTGTGGATAACTTGACCTTTCTCTCTGGCTGCCCTTAACACTTTTTCCTTCATTTCAACTTTGGTGAATCTGACAATTATGTGTCTCAGGGTTGCTCTTCTCAAGGAGTATCTTTGTGGTGTTCTCTGTATTTCCTGAAGTTGAATGATGACCTGCCTTGCTATGTTGGGGAAGTTCTCCTGGATAATATCCTGAAGAGTGTTTTCCAACTTGGTTCCATTCTCCCCATCACTTTCAGGTACACCAATCAAATGTAGATTTGGTCTTTTCACATAGTTCCATATTTCTTGGAGGCTTTGTTGATTTCTTTTTACTTTTTTCTCTAAACTTCTCTTCTCACTTTATTTTATTAATTTGATCTTCAATCACTAATAGTCTTTCTTCCACTTGATCAAATTGGCTATTGAAGCTTGTGCATGCATCACAAAGTTCTCGTGCCATGGTTTTCCGCTCCATCAGGTCATTCAAGGTCTTCTCTACACTGTTTATTCTAGTTAGCCATTCGCCTAATCTTTTTTCAAGGTTTTTGGTTTCCTTGCAATTTTGAACATCCTCCTTTAGCTTTGAGAAGTTTGTTATTACCGTCCTTCTGAAGCCTACTTCTGTCAACTCATCAAAGTCATTCTGCATCCAGCTTTGTCCCGTTGCTGGCGAGGAGCTGCTATCCTTTGGAGGAGAAGAGGTGCTCTGATTTTTAGAATTTTCAGCTTTACTGCTCTGGTTTCTCCCCATCTTTGTGGTTTTATCTACCTTTGGTCTTTGATGTTGGTGACCTACAGGTGGGGTTTTGGTGTAGATGACCTTTTTGTTGATGTTGATGCTATTCCTTTCTGTTTGTTAGTTTTCCTTCTAATAGTCAAGTCCCTCAGCTGCAGGTCTGTTGCAGTTTGCTGGAGTTCCACTCCAGACCCTGTTTGCCTGGGTATCACCAGTGGAGGCTGTAGAACAGCAAATATTGCAGAATAGCAAATATTGCTGCCTGATCCTTCCTATGGAAGCCTCATCCCAGAGGGGCAACCACTTATATGAGGTGTCTGTCAGCCCCTACTGAGGGATGTCTCCTAGTTAGGCTACACGGGGGTCAGGGACCCACTTGAGGAGGCAGTCTATCCATTCTCAGAGCTCAAGTGCATGCTGGGAGAAGCACTGCTCTCTTCAGAGCCGTCAGACTGGGAAGTTTAAGTCTGCAGAAGTTTCTGCTGCCTTTTGTTCAGCTATGCCCTGCCCACAGAGGTGGGGTCTAGAGGCAGTAGGCCTTGTTGAGCTGTGGTGGGCTCCACCCAGCTCGAGCTTCCCAGCTGCTTTGTTTACCTATTCAAGCCTCAGCAATAGTGGATGCCCCTCCCCCAGCCAGGCTGCCATCTTGCAAATCGATTTCAGACTGCTGCGCTAGCAGTGAGCAAAGCTCGGTGGGTGTGGGAGCCACTGAGCCAGGCATGGGAGAGAATCACCTTGCCTGCTGTTTGTTAAGAACTCGGGAAAAGCACAATGTTTGGGCGGGAGTGGCCCGTTTTTCCAGGTAGTCTGTCACACTTCCCTTGGCTAGGAAAGGAGAATCCCCTGACCCCTTGCGCTTCCCGGTTGAGGTGATGCCCTGCCCTGCTTTGGCTCATCCTCCATGGGCTACACCCACTGTCCAACCAGTCCCAATGAGATGAACCAGGTACCTCAGCTGGAAATGCAGAAAACACCCCTCTTCTGCATTGATCACGCTGGGAGCTGCGGATCAGAGCTGTTCCTATTTGGCCACCTTGGAATGCCCCCGACTTTCACCACTTCTATTCAACATAGTACTGGAAGTCCTAGCCAGAGCAATCACACAAGAAGAAGAAATACAGGGCATCCAAATTGGTAAAGACGAAGTCAAACTGCCACTTTTTGCTGATGATATGATTGTATAGCTGGAAAACCCTAAAGACTCATCTAAAAAGCTCCTAGGTCTGATAAATGAATTCAGTAGTTTCAGGATAGAAAATCAATGTACACAAATCAGTAGCACTGCTATACACCAACAATGACCAAGCTGAGAAACAAATCAGGATCTCTATCCTTTTCACAAAAGCTGCAAAAAATAAAATAAAATTCTTAGGAATATACCTAACCAAGGAGGTAAAAGATCTCTACAAGGAAGATTACAAAACACTGCTGAAAGAAATCATCAATGACACAAACAAATGTAAACACATCCCATGCTCATGGATGGCTAGAATCAATATTGTGAAAATGACCATGCTGCCAAAAGCAATCTACAGGTTCAGTGCAATTCCCATCGAAGTATCAACATCATTCTTCACACAACTAACAAAAGCAATCCTAAAATTCATATGGAACCAAAAAAGAGTCCACATAGCCAAAGCAAGAATAAGCAAAAGGAACAAATCTGAAGGCATCACATTACCCAACTTCAAACTATACTACTAGGCTATCATTACCAAAACAGCATGGAACTGCTATAAAAATAGGCATGTAGACTAATGAAACAGAAAAGAGAACCCAGAAATAAAGCCAAATACTTACAGCCAACTGATCTTTGACAAAGTCAACCAAAACATAAAGTGGGGAAAGGACACCCTGTTCAACAAGTGGTGCGGGGATAATTGGCAAGCCACATGTAGAAGAATGAAACGGGATCTTCATCTCTCACCTTATACAAAAATCAACTCAAGATGGAACAAAGACTTAAATCTGAGACCAGAAACCATAAAAATTCCAGAAGATAACACTGGTAAATTTCTTATAGAGGTTGGCTAGGTTGGCTTAGGCAAAAAGCTCATGACCCAGAATCCAAAAGCAAATGCAACAAAAACAAAAATAAATAGATGGGACATAATTAAATTAAAAAGCTTCTGTGCTGCAAAATTAATAATCCTCAGAGTAAACAGACAACCAACAGAATGGGAGAAAATCTTTGCAAACTATGTATCCGACAAAGAAGTAATATCCAGAATCTACAAGGAACGCTAATAAATCAGCAAGACAAAAAGCAAATAATTTCATCAAAAAGTGGCCAAACGACATGAATAGACAATTCTCAAAAGAAGATATACAAATGGCCAACAAACATATGAAAAAATGCTCAGTATCACTAATTATCAGAGAAATGCAAATTAAAACCACAGTGAGATACCACTTTACTCCTGCAAGAATGGTCATAATCAAAAAATTAAAAAATAATAGATGTTGGTGTGGATGTGGTGAAAAGGGAATACTTTTACACTGCTGGTGGGAATGTAGACTAGTACAACCACTACGAAAATCAGTATTGAGATTCCTTAAAGAATTAATAGTAGAACTACCATTTGATCCAGCAATCCCACTACTCCTGGGTATCTACCCAGAGGAAAAGAAGTCATTATATGAAAAAGACACTTGTGCACATGTGTTTACAGCAGCACAATTCACAATGGCAAAAATATAGAACCAGCCTAAATGCCCATCGACCAATGAGTAGATAAAGATGTATATGCACCATGGAATACTACTCAGTCATAAAAGGAATAAAATAATGGCATTTGCAGCAACCTGGTTGGAGTTGGATACCATTATTCTAAGTGAAGTAACTCAGGAATGGAAAACCAAACATCATATGTTCTCACTTATAAGTGGGAGCTAAGCTATGAGGATGCAAAAGAACAATAATAATATAATGGACTTTGGGGACTTGGAGGGAAGGTGGGGAGAAGGGTAACGGATAAAAGACTACACATTCAGTACAGTGTACACTGCTCATGTGACAGGTACACCAAAAATCTCAGAAATTACCATTAAAGAACTTATCCATGTAATAAAAAAACCACCTGTTAAATAATTTAAAATAGAAAAAAACAAAAACAAAAACAAAAATAACTAGTTGCCTATATACACCAACAACAGCCAAGCCAAGAATCAAATCAGAAAGGCAATCCCATTCACAATTGCCACAAAAAGAAAACATACCTAGGAATATAGCTAACCAGGGAGGTAAAAGATCTTTACAATTAAAATTGGAAAACACTGCTCAAAGAAATCAGAGAAGACACAAACAAATGGGGAAAATAATCCCATGCTCATGGATAGAAAGAATCAATATCATTAAAATGGCCATACTGCCCAAAGCTATTTACAGATTCAATGTTAATCCTATCAAACTACCAACAACATTCCTCACAGGACTAGAAAAAATTATTTTAAAATTTATATGGAACAAAATAAGAGTGCAATAGCCATGGTGGTTCCTCAAAGAGCTAAAAACAGAACAATCATTCAACCCAGCAATCCCATTACTGGGTATATACCCAGAGGAATATAAATCATTCTACCATAAACACACATGCACTTGAATGTTTATTGTAGCACTATTAACAATAGCAAAGACATGGAAACAACCTAAATGCCCATCAATGACAGATTGCATAAAAAAAAATGTGGTACACACACTATGGAATACTATGTACTATGTACATATACACTATGGAATACTACGCAGCCATAAAAAAACAAAATTGTGTCTTTTGTGGGAACATGGATGTAGCTGGAGGCTATTATCCTTAGCAAACTCATGCAGGAACAGAAAACCAAATACCACGTGGTCTCACTTATAAGTGAGAGCTAAATGATGAGAACCCATGAATGCAAAGAAGGTAACAAAAGACACTGAGGTCTACTTGAGGGTGAAGAGTGGGAGGAGGGAGAGGAGCAGAAAAAATAACCACTGGGAACTAAGATTAATATCTGAATGATGAAATAATCTATACAACAAACCCCCATTACATGAGTTTACCTATATAACCCTTCACATGTGCCTCTGAACCCAAGATAAAAGTTTAAAATTTTTAATTGTACATTTGAAGATAACTAAAGAGTATAATTGGATTGTTTGTAACACAAGGATAAATGCTTGAGGGGATGCACACTCATTCTTCATTATGGGATTTATTTTTTTTTTTTGAGACGGAGCCTCGCTCTGTTGCCCAGGCTGGAGTGCAGTTGCGCAATCTCAGCTCACTGCAACCTCTGCCTCCCAGTTTCAAGCGATTCTCCTGACTCAGCCTCCTGAGTAGCTGGGACTACATGCGTGTGCACTATGCCTGGCTATTTTTTTTTTTTTTTTTTTTTTGTATTTTTGGTAGAGATGGGGTTTCACGCTGTTGGCCAGGCTGGTCTCAATCTCCTGACCTCGTGATCTGCCCGCCTCGGCCTCCCAGAGTGCTGGGATTACAGGCATGAGCTACTGCGCCTGGCTCATGATGTGATTATTATATATTGCATGCCTATATCAAAACATTTCATGTATCTCATAAATATATACACCCACAATGAACCCACAAAAATTGAAAAGAAAAAAAAATAAAATGGGAATACTTTCAGGGTTGCTGAATGAAAAGCACCAAACTCTGTGAAATATGGCCACCTGCTATTATTATCTCTGCCTTCTGAAATCTGGCCCTTTTTTTTACTTTTATTATTTTTAATTAATATTTAATAAGTGTGCATATTTATGAGGTATAGTGTGATATTTCAATACACATATACAATGTGTAATTATCAAATCACAGTAATTAGAATATCCATCACCTCAAACATCTATCATTTCTTTGTATTGGGAGATTTCAATATCTGCTCTTCTAACTATTTGAAAATTTACAGTAAATGTTAATTATGATCACCTTACAGTGCTATAGAACACTATAATTTATTCCTTCTATCTAGCTGTAATTTTGTATCCATTAACCAACCTCTGGCTATCTCCTGCTACTTCATCTTTCCTAGTCTTTAGTAACTTCCATTCTCCTCTCTACATTTTTTAGATAAACATTTTCAGCTTCTACATATGAGTGAGAACATGTAGTATTTGTCTTTCTCTGCCTGGCTTATTTCACTTTACATAATGTCCTCCAAATTCACCCATGTTGCCACGAATGACAGAATTTTCTTCTTTCTTATGGCTGATTAGTATTTCATTGTGTATATTATCACATTTTCTTTATCTATTCATCTGTTGATGAACAGTTAGGTTGATTCCACATCTTGGCCATGATAAATAATGCTGCAATAAACATGGAGTGCAGCTGTCTCCTTGACATACTGATCTCCTTTCCTTTGAATATATACCCAGTAGTGGGATTGCTGGATCACGTGGTAGCTCTATTTTTAGGTTTTTTTTTTTTTTTTGGCAACCTCCATACTGTTTTTCATAATGTACATTCCCACCAACAATATATGAGTTTCCCGTTCTCTGTATTTTTGCATTTGTTGTCTTTTTTTTTTTTTTTGCATTTTCAAATATTCTCTGTATCTTTGCATTTTTTCATATACCTGTTAGCCATGTGTATGTCTTCTATCAAGATATGTCTAATTTATCTCAAATGAGATATCTCATTTGATTCTGGCCTATTCTTAAGTGTCTCCTTCTCCATGAAATTTTCCTCAATCTCCCGCGGCGGCAAGTATCCCCAGAAAGTGTATGGAAAAAAAAGTGCATATGTACACTTCTCCCGTTGGAAGAAGATTCTGCTCTAACCAGGGAATACCGGTGACTGCTATGAACCATTTACTCATTTTCTTATCCAGGTGAGAGAGGGAGCAGTGAGAGAGAGAATGAAGGCAGAACTTGGGACAGGTGATTGAACAGAAGCTGTTAGAGAGCCAAGGCCACAAGATGCTGGGAGAAAATAAGAATATGAAGAAACATGAAAAAAGTTCTTGCCAAATATGTCAGAATTTTATCCACCCACATCATCCAAAGATGAGTTCCATTTTCAGGGCACTGGGAAGGTCTCTGTCTCACTTCCTTTTAAAATGTAGCTACTATTCCAATATGCAGCTCCTTGCCAACTAAGCCTTGACCTCTTTCATCTACTCTAAATCAGAATAACTTATCGCTGTTATTGTCCTTCATCTTTAAAATGCTTTTATTAAGACTCAATTATAAACTCCCTCAGAGGCTTCCGGTTTCTGGTAATAGCAGGCTAGGTTATTCAAATCAATACTCTTGCTGAAAACAACAACAAAATACTGATAACATATATTTAAACAAACACCACTACCTTAAAATAATCAAATATTTGAAAACACAATTAAGAACTTCCAGGTAAACATTTGAATAAAACCCTGCTACCAAAATAGTAAGAAGACTACTGAATGATCAAAACCCTTAGAGGCATCTGTCAATACTGCTGTAGTCACTGCTGGCCAAACGGATACTAATCAAGACCTGGGGCCCACAGAAACTTGAGGGTCTTATTGGGTACTCTTCCGAAATTAATACACATGCAAATTAATACACAGACCTAAATTTGCCTCTCTTACCCCTCAACCTGAGAGGATTGCAGGAAAACCTGCCTTGGTACTAAGCAAAGAAGAAGAAGAAAAAAAAAGGAACAAAATGTCCTTGAGAAGCTGTGGCCATAGACCAAATTCTTACGACTTTGTACCATGGGTACACTTAGCCTGGGTGAGCCAGACTTTAAGCCATGCATGTGCTGTGAGAAGATCTCAACTGTTGTCCCCACGTGCCTGGCAAAAACAAAATAAAGCCTTTCTAGAGGAGGATACACTCAAACTAGGTTTCAGAGTATTCCCCCAAATAAATTGAGGACAATTGCCAGTTACCTAGTCAAAGATAACCAATAACCACGAGAATACAAACCAGCAAAACAACAGAGAGAAGGAATAGATCCACACAGGCTTCAGCTATTAGACCTACATTAAAAAACAATTATGCTTACGATGTTTATAGAAATGAATGGCAACTTGAAATTAACCATAGTAGACTACAAAAAGTCACATATCATGTCTGAAAAGAAATGAAATTAGAAACAAAAACATAGTAACTGAAATAAAAATTCAACAATCATATTTGCAACATATTGCCAATACCTGTATAACAGAGAAATAATGAACTGGAGGGTCGGTTGAGGAGGTGGGGTCAGAAGACCATGTATAGAATGCAGTACTGAGAGGAAAAAAATAACCACATATAGAAGATGTGGAGAAGATAGGAGAACATAATACAAAGTTCTAACATTGGCATGCCAGGAAGCAGTGGATAAGTGAATAGGGTAGAGCTTGAGAAATGTTTGTAACTGGTAAGACACCAATTCACAGATTTAAGACTCAGTCAATTCCATGCAGAAAAGAAACTCATGCCTAGACAACTGGTTATGAAAGTGCAGAAACCTAAGATAAAGAGAAAATCTTAAAACAGTCAAAGAGAAAATTCTCTTCAAAGGAGCAACTAACAATAGGCTGCTTAACAGCATGTCAGAAAAGGGTAGACTGATACAGGTTTAATGTGGTCAAAGAAAATTAGTGCTAACCTAGAATTTACAACAACAACAAAGAGTGTCATTCAAGAACAAATTTGGTCCTGTTCTTAGTCTGTGATCCCCTATAAAGTTCCAGACACTCTGGGAGAGGCTTGAAAAATCAATGCTGCTTACATTTTAACAGTAATGGATAAGGTCATAAGTTAATCAGAACCATGTTTGAGAAAGTTGTAGAACAAGGCCCTGCTATGGCACACAGAGTTGGTGAAAAGGGGTGAAAGGGTACCTGAGAGGTGGGAGGTGGCTGACAGAGACCACCCAGCCCTACCTTAAAATTTTCCCTGCTGTGAATATAGCTTGTTGGTGGAAAATACCTGCTTTCTCCTCTTCACTCCTCATCATTTGGTACATCAAGGACCAGTTCCTTATCCCTTATCCCTTACCGGCAGGGTTGACATTCAAAATATTTAATAATGCTAAGTACCAGTACACATCAATCAGAAAAGACACCTAATGTAAGTCCAGATCCTGACTGCTGCACAGGATCAAGTTCCTGGGGGTCCCCTGCAGTATAAATTGTTAAACACTTTAGTGGCTGGATTGTGGAAAAGCCCTGTGGGAGGAACCTGATCAGCTAGGATAATGCAGATATTCAAGTCAGAGGCTATTTAGCAACAAGTATTTCCTTATTTTAATACACATATTGGCAATACTAGTACATACTAACTGAATAATGAGCCCTGTTTACAGCCCTTCCACCAGGATCCTTAACAGCTCTCAACCTTCTGCTCCCGCATCATCTGCCTTATGATTTCCCTTTCAACTTTAAACCTTCCAATAATGCTGCTTTCTTGTCTACTTCTACCAGGAATATCCCTTACCATAAAATCCATTTTTTTTCTCAGAACCTAGTTCTGAGTTCCCTTGAAACACTGAGACAGAAGTTGCATATTCTCTTTTGGTGGACTGTTCATTCCTGAATATGACTGTATCATTTCGTTTCACCCTAGTAGGCTTTATAAAATGAGAATCTAGATTTATGCAGAAAATAAGAGGTATTTCTTTGCTGTGGTCAGATTTAAAATAAACTTTCTTCAAAATGGCAAGCTCCTTTGGTACATTTTATGTTTGCTTAAAATAACTCTGTCACTGGCTGGGCATGGTGGCTCACGCCTGTAATCTCAGCACTTTGGGAGGCTGAGGTGGGCGGATCACAAGGTCAGGAGTTCGAGAGCAGCCTGGCCAATATGGTGAAACCCCATCTCTACTAAAAATACAAAAAAAATTAGCCGGGCATAGTGGCACACGCCTGTAGTCCCAGCTACTCAGGAGGCTGAGGCAGGAGAATTGCTTGAACCTGGGAGGCAGAGGTTGCAGTGAGCCAAGATCGTGCCACTGACCTCTAGCCTGGGTGACAGAGTGAGACTCCATCTCAAAACATACATACATACATACATACATAAATAAATAAATGACTTTGTTTCTTTATTACACAGTATATATTTATAATAGAAAAATAGAAAATACAAATAAAATCACTTGTAATCTACTTCTTTCAGATATTTACTTTATTTATGTCTGTTCATCTATATGTATGTATATAAAGTGAATGTTACACTTTATATATAAACCCTTTTAGGATAAAGTTATATCTACATTCATTGCCAGTATCAGATATACCAAAGTATGGCCATATTTAGTTAAAGAAACAATTTCTTCTTCCTAGAGACAATACCTTTATTTGGATTTTAGTGAATATATCAAACACTATCAAAGTGAAGTTGCTTTGCCATCAAACGAAAAGTCCTGTCGTAGTGCCACTCAATATGTTTTGGATTATCATCTTCAGATACAAAAGCATATCATGAGTTCAAAGCCCAGTGAATTCATTTTTAAACCTTGGGACTTGGAGTACATTTGAATTTAAATTCAGTAATGCCCTGAGATCAACTTGAACTGACAAATTCTTTAGAAGAAAGAGGAATAAAGCAATTTGATGAAAATTGCACTGTGCAGTGCCTTGCACTCCAGATATTTCACTTTTACATTAAATTTTTTTCAATTAATTTAAAGATAACTGCTATATGCCAGATATTCAGGCTATTCATCATTATTATTCATTTATTTATATTCAGCACTGTCATTTCCAAGGACATAATTCTTAAGGAAACGTAATTACTCTAAACCTATCTACTTGCTTATATAAAAATTTGTGAAACCTTTTTCCTAAAAAGAAAGTTAAACATTAGTTGAGAGAATGTTCACCTGGGACCAGTACATACCAGGCACACTTAGGCCTCTATTCCTTGTCCCCTCATGCCTAGCAGGCTCCCTGTCCTGAGCCCCAGGAGCCTCAGGTTTGTAGAGCATTGTTCCAAGCATAACAAAATTTCAACAAAAATTTGCTGATGGAAGGTGGCTTCCAGAGAAAAAGAACAACACATGCTATGAAACATGTGGGAAACACTACCACACTGGCACATGAATTAAGTAAAGACAAATGCCCATTAAAACATCCTGCATCCACTCCCCTCATCCACTTCATTTGACAAGAACGTAGAATCACAGACTCAAAAGCATAAAAAAGCTTACAACAGGAAGAGACTTTGGAATTAATGCTGTCCATTATTTTGTAGGTAATAAAACTAAGACCCAGAGATTCACTTCACTTGACAACCCTGGGGCAAAGAAGTACCCAGAGCCTACCGGTCATGACTTACCATGGGGTCTGTACCCTTGAGTGAAGAGTGGGGTACAGAACGAATCCACAGGTGGAGCACTTTGAGGGTCACTAACTGACAAACTCCCCAAAGTCTACTGCCATATTTACAATGTCTAGCAATTCCAATCTATGAAATCACCTCCTTTGTTTCATGCAAAGCTCACTTTAAACTTTGACTCCTCTAAAAATGTTCATTATAAAAACATAAGGTTAATGTAATTTTTTAAGGTAAAATTACACATAAGTCAAACACATTACTAATAATCTGGATTTTTACACTTTTAGGTAAACAAAAGTTAACATCCTCTGTATCTGGAATCCTACATCAAACTCCCATGGAGTAAATTTAACAAATTTAAAATGTTTAGAAGGTAGTCACATGAAGTGTACAGCACGTTGTGATTGGCCAATGCTTTTGCAATCAGTCCAACATTTGCCTCTAAGTGTGGGGCAACCACAAACTCCATTTTTCTTGGACGACAGTTCAGTGGTTCTCCAACTCAATTTAGTCTGCTGCTGGCTGCTATTTGACTATGTGGTCAAAACTTCCGCTTTCATTCACCTCATACGGAAATCCAGCTGATAATCTTAACATTTCCTCTAATAGGAAAAGTAACTGACGTGATGATATATCAGTAATGGAGCATGAAGATGACCCTACTTTACATTCTTAAATGGTTCCCCAGAGCCTACAGGATAAAGTCCAGACTCCTTTAACTGGCTATCATGAATCTTCAGAATCTGAATCTCATTTATCTTTCTAGTACCATTTCTCAATCCTCCCCCTTCTTACTGTCCGGCCCAGGCATGCTAAACTATTCTTAGCTCTCTGGAAAAGTCAAATGCTCTAGATATACTCTCTTGCCATTTACCTGGCTAGTTCCTACTCACACTGCAAAGGTCCATTTAGTGGTCTGCATCCATTTGGAGCCCCATCATAATGAAATCAAGCACACCCTAAATGCAGGAACAGTCAATTCACTTACAGTGAGACACATCTCACATCAACATTCGGCTTTCTTCACTAATCTCTTGGTAAAATAGTTTATACTCATGGCTTCCACTTTTTTTTTTTATCATCCAATAATTTCTAAACCGTTTGTAAGCTTGCCTCCCCTAGCATTACTCAACTTTTTTGAAGGCTACTAGTGTCCTCATAATCATTTATTTCATTGGCAATAGTTTTTGCAAATACTAAGCCTCCTTAAATTCTCTAAAGCTATCAAGATGCTAGTCACTCAGTTACATTTTCCCTTTCTTTTCCTTCTGTGACATACAATTATTCTGGGTCTCTTATTCTGATTGTTCCTGCACTGACTCCACTTCTTTTTCTTTCTCTTTCTCTTTCTTTCTTTCTTTCTCTTTCTCTGATTGTTCCTTCATCGGCCCCACTATCATTCACTGGCTCCACGTATTCCTCTGGTTAAAGATATTCTTCTGGGTTCATTAGATTAAAAGCAATAGGAGGCCTCCTACTCCCTCAATTCAACAAACTCATTTGTGTATCCAGTTGATTCTAGCTTCTCAGGGAAAAAAGGAGAAATTACAATCCAATAAAAAAGGTGTTAATATCATTAAATATGACTTAGGTTCATGTCTCAGGTCTGTCATTCATGAGCAATGTGGCATGAGGTATACTACTTAACCAATTTAGGCCTCAGTTTTTCATCTATAAATTGGAGAAAATAATGCCTATCTTTTAGTATTACTTTATGAATTGCAGTACACAAAGTACATATTCCAACGGCAGGTAGGTACATAGTGGGCATTTAATAAAAGTTTTTCATTATTACTGTTATTTCCATACTCACTTCCACCAAACTTGTACAGTTTGTTTCAACTTCTTTTATTGTGTCATACACATCAACAAAAGATAAATCATCTAGAGTACAGATATAAACAGGTTTCCTTTCTGGCCCAGTAAGTCTCAACAGCTTGACTCAAAGCTCAATTCCTCCTGATTTAAAAAGCTTCAGGTTCTAGCTCCAATCTTCCTCTTCAACCTTCTGCCTCACTGTTCTTCTAAGTGAATACCATTCTCCAAATAAATTGGACCTTTTTTGGTTCTCAAACATGCTGTATACTCTTCACCTCAAAGTCCACCTCAGATTCTATCTGCTTTATGAAATTTCTCTCCCCAGCTGGATATTTGATCTTCAGAGTATTTTACTGGCACTTCTCTCAGAGGGTACTCATATTCTGCCTGGTATTCAGTAATTTGTGCATAAATAACCTTTCCTGCTTATAAATTGTAGTCCCTTTGAAGGGAGAAACTAGGTTCTTATTCATGCTAGTACTTACCACTTAGCTAAGTGATGACACGTGTATATTTAAAAATAATAAACAAGGCTGGATGTCATGGCTCACGCCTGTAATCCCAGCACTTTGGGAGGCCGAGGCAGGCAGATCACCTGGGGTAAGGAGTTCAAGACCAGCCTAGCCAACATGGCGAAATCCCATCTCTTCTAAAACTACAAAAATAAGCCGGGCATGGTGGCATGCACCTGCAGTCTCAGCTACTGGGGAGACTGAGGCAGGGGAATTGCTTGAACCCAGGAGGTGGAGGTTGCAGTTAGCCGAGATGGCGCCACTGCACTCCAGCCTGGGTGAAAGTGTGAGACTCCATCTCAAGATAAATAAATAAATACAAATAAGCTAAAATAATAAACAAAAAACCCTGACTCTTTCTCAAGGGATTATTTTCATGTCCTCAACTTCTTATGAAGTGGTAGGAGTAGGGTGGGAAGGGAAGGCTGTATATAGGGTACTTACAGAGGCACGGCAACCTGAATTCCCACTTGGAATTCTCCCAGCCGCCACAAAAAGGCAGGGCTGAAACAGCCATAATAGAAATTGACCAGGTAAGACTTTAAGAATCTGTTAATCAATTGCAGTCAACCTCTTGGGAAACCCTTTACCAATCTGCTAAGCTTGTCTATATTTCTTTTCTTCCCAACAGTTATTTTTCCTAACCTTCCAGTCTCCTCCCAACTGAGTAAAAAAAAGATTTTAATTTAAACCCACAGTCGAACATATAGTGAAATACACGTGCATACTTAATGTTATGTATTAGTTCCTATTTGAGAATTTTATTTCTTTAAAATGTATTTCAACCAAAATCCAACACCAAATTCTATGGGTAACATCTTAAGGCTGAACCTAGTATAGTGCTTTGTATATAGTACACATTCAGTATGTAATGGTTAAAAGAGTGAATTTACAGTCTACAATTGCAGGACTTAATTTTGGCTAACTGCAGTGGAAAAAATGAGAGAAGATATAATCCAAGTAAGAATGACACTGGGGGGTTCAGGCCCACAACACCAGCTAGGTAGACCCTTAGGTGCCCAGTGATATACAAAGATTTAAGTATTCCCAGCTGAGCCCCTTGACAATAGAGATACATCATTTTATTTTGTATTACTTAGTACTGTGCCAAATCCAAAAATACTCTCTCGAGTGCAAGAGTATCCAGGAATTAGAAATATTGAAAGCTCCATTATCCAAGCAAATTAGGTATAGTTCTTATAATTTTTTCAACTCAGGATCCTCAGTCACTCCACAGAGTAAGCAAAGTATGCAATTATTAGAATTATTAGTCTCGATTTACATAAGATCACACTGCTGGCACTAAACTCCAGTTCCAGACTCTTTTTTCCACTACTGAATGCCATAGAAACATAAAAAAAGAAAAAAATGGAAAGATCTTTAAAAACCATGCAGCTGGATGTTAAGATGATGAAAACTGAGGCCCATGAACACAGTCACATTAGCTCAAGGCTCCTATTAAAGCCAAATAATTTCGTGCAAAATCATCTCCCTCTGATTATCATTATCTACACACCCACACATATATATAATTTTTCTTTTTGCCTTTCTGAAAATCTGGAGGTCTGAAAAGACTTTATGATTTCTTTTAAAGATACACGTTTGTACGTGTAACCAGAGGGCACGTTTTATACGGTCCACATGTTTTCTTAAAAAAAAAAAAAAAGGAAATAGAGGGAGTGTGAAGTGTGCGTGATAGGCAAATGTTCTCGAACTTTATTGTGTAGTGTAACCCCTATGGCATAGGCCCTTAGAATTTAGCCACATTAATGAACAGATAGTGTTATGTAGTAGAAAGATCACAAACTTTGAGGTTTTTTGTTTTGAGACAGAGTCTTGCTCTGGTGCCCAGGCTGGAGTGCAGTGGCGGGACCTCAGCTCACTGCAGCCTCCACCTCCTAGGTTCTAAGCGATTCTCCTGTCTCAGCCTCTGGAATAGCTTGGATTACAGGCGCCTGCCACCACGCCTGGCTAATTTTGTATTTTTAGTAGAGACGGGGTTTCACTATGTTGGCAGGCTGGTCTCGAACTCCTGACCTCAGGTGATACACCCGTTTCGGCCTCCCAAAGTGCTGGTTTTCCAGGCGTAAGCCACCGCTTCCAGCTCAACACGGAGGTTTTATCTACCACTTACTATGCAGTCTTGGCTAAAACACTTAACTTCTTTGAGCCCGAGTTTCCTCATCATTAAATCGAGATAATTCAGGTTTGATGTGAAGATTTGAGAGGAAAGTATGTCTGGCACACTGCTGAAGATCGATAAATATTTGTTGAATGAATAACACAGCCAGCCGATGCTCAACACAAGACATACACAAACACACACACACGGTTAGGTAGTTGCCGTCTCCCAGGGAGCTCCAGAAGTGGATGCTCTCAGCCCTCCCTCTGACTTCAGAAGCCTGGAGCTCAGCCCGCAGCCCAGCGCGTCTCTTCTCAGCTTTAATCAGTGCCCGGGGCAGGGCCTGCAGAGAACTCTCTGGGCCTCACAACAAGCCCCCAGAACACACTGGACTTAAGAGTCTCGTTACGCCTTCTCCGTCGCCGTTCCCCGCCCTCAGGGCCAGAGTCCGAGGAAGCCCGATAGCGGTTCTCCGCCTCTGTAACACAACTCCAGCACCGGGGAGCTTGCCCTGCAGTTAGCGTCCAGCGGGGATTAGGCCCTTCGTTTTCCTCATCGTTTCAATCTCTATCTTCTGGTCGGAGTCCAAGCTTAGCAGCACCAGGACACGGCCCTTGGTGGTCTACGCCACACCCCTCCTTCCCGGCGGCCTCAGGTCCATTACCAGCGGTCCCGAAGGCCACGTTGCCTAGGAAACTGGGGCGGGGCTTGGGAAAGGATGGGTCTGCGCGCCATTTGCGCAGGCGCTTCGGCCCTGGCCTCTGACTATCGCGAGAATCGGCTCCCGGAAGTTCCACGTCAGTCAGTCTGACGGTCAGAGGCTCGGTGGGTTTCTCTCAGGGCCTGCGTAGCCAGTAACAAACGAGGTGCCAGGGGTCGAACCGACACAGCCATGGTAGGTCCAGACCCCGTAGAAGGGAGCGGGGTCGCATAGGTTACGGCCGATTCCTGGAGCTTCTGGACTGAGGGCCGCGGTGAGCAGTGGTCTGGGCTCCCGCTGCGGCAGCCGCCTCCGGCCTTGCAGGGTCTTGGTCCAGTTTGATTCCAGGAAGGGAGAAGGCGGTGGGGCCCAGGGGACTGGGATGGTTTGGAGAGGCAACGCCTGCTAGTGAGGGGTTCTGTCTCCTCTGGCGCTTGTGGCGCTTGCCAGAGCTCCTGCAGTCTGCAGCGGGGTCGGTGGTGTAGGGAAATACAGAGGCCGACTATGTTGAACTCCGTAGGAGGCTTTTGGTGAAACTAAAGTTTCCTTTTAAAACGGTGGTAGTTAATCTGCACTCCTGTTGGGCTTATTCCGGGAATAGTGTGTGCTGGCTACAAGCTGTAAACAAGCAGAGAAGCCAAAAACAAATGTATATGGAGTCAAAAATGGAATTTCAAACGCTTTGGTATCTCAGCTCTTAGGTTTCTAAGGGGAGAAGGGTTGGGAGGAAGGGGGTGCTGTTTATAACGCTGGCTGGTGTGCTTTCATGCATTTGCAAATACAGTGACTGGTAAGAATAGTAATTGTTAGAGCACTCTGTTGTTATCACCATAACCGTAAAAAATGCCCTAGAATAGTTTGCACAAGAGTGTTATAATAATAAGGAAGGAAAACAATAGTGTAAGAATATCTTCTGTCTCTATTGAAAATACAAAAAAAAAAAAAATTATCCGGGCTTGATGGCACGCACCTGTAGTCCCAGCTACTAGGGAGGCTGAGGCAGGAGATTCGCTTGAACCTGGGAGGCGGAGGTTGCAGTGAGCCGAGATCGCACCACTGCACTCTAGCCTGGGACAGAGCAAGACTCCGTCCCAAAAAAAAAAAAAAGAAAAGAAAAGAAAATATTTTACATTTAAATGTTTTTCTGCCTTTAAGAAAAACTTGTTATGAAGCACAGAATCAAACATTTTGGAGCTTGAAGACGCTAGGGATTAAGTCCCTCATCTTCAGTTTAAAAAATTTTTTAAAATTATGTTTCTACAAGGTTAATTGTGGCAAAGTTGGAACTAGAAACAGAGGAAAAATTTAGGAATACTCCCAGAGAAAATGCACAGAGAAACAAATATTTTTGCATAAAATTTAGTGCACTCATTCACAGACCCCGCCCCTCTCATTCCATGGACTTTTTTTTTTTTAATTTTGTTTTATAAAAAATATGGAACCCTTCATGGATTTGCGTCTCATCCTTGCGCAGGGGCCACGCTCATCTTCTCTCTGTATCCTTCCAATGTTAGTGTATATGCTGCTGACTAGCACCATCCGTGGACTCTCTTAGGCACCCGGGTTACAGTCCCTGAACTGAACAAACCTCAAGCCTCTTAATTACAGCACTTCATATTACTAACTACCTGCTCTAGTTTGGGTCTGCTGTGGTTGCAGTAATGGATGTTTTTGAAAAAGGGTCTTGGATCTGCCTAATTTAATATTTTTTTGCCATCTTTACATTTACCAGTGTATTTATATAATGAAATATTACCTTCGTTCTTTAATATATTTTAAATCCTTTGTGGAAAATATAAAATGTGAATTTATTCATTTGTACATTTACCATAGAGTATTTACTATGTGCCATGCACTTCGCTAAACATGGTTGCCTAATTCTCACAGCAGCTGGGAGATAGAGTTACATGTTTGTGAAGTGGTTACTGTAGGTCAGGCACTGCTCTAACTGGTTAACTCTGAATTTAATTCTTACAGCACTAAGAGGTAGATAATAATAATATTTCTGTTTTGTATAAGTCAAACTTGAAAGAGCTTAAGTAAATTTGCCCACTATTGCACATCTGAAATGAGTGGTGGAACTGAAATTTAAATCCATCGTGACACTCTAGTTTTATGTTATGGTATCTGTCTTTAAACCCCCATACTCAAATATATAAGGTGGTCTGGAGATAAAGACATGTATAAGCAATGACCCTGGCTTTAAGGAAGATCTACTCTAGAAAGCAAGAAAAGGTGTGTACACAAGTGTACCATGAACAGTTAAAATGAAATCCTGTAGGATTCCCTAGGAAAGAATGCTTCAGGCTAGGGTAACTAGAAAGGTCTTACTGGTGGCAGTGGCATTTAAGCTGAGTCCTGAATGCATCCAGCTTTTGGAAATGGAGGGAAGCATTTAGAGTTGAGGATACAGTGTGAGCATCCTAATCATCTTTGTCCCAAAGTACCTAGTACATTGTCTTATTCAAGATAGTCACTTAACTATTGGGAGAAATATTATCACAAGAACCCTTGCCTGTTCCTTTTTTTTTTTTTTTTTTTTGAGACAATCTCACTGTCGCCCAGGCTGGAGTGCAGTGGTGCAGTCTTAGCTCACTGCAACCTCTACCTCCCAGGTTCAAGCAATTCTCCAGCCTCAGCCTCCTGATTAGCTGGGAATGCAGGTGCACCACCACGTCTGGCTAATTTTTTTTCTTTGTCCTTTTTTTTTTTTTTTGTATTTTTAGTAGAGATGGGGTTTCACCATGTTGGCCAGGCTGGTCTCAAACTCCTGACCTCAGGTGATCTGCCTGCCTCGGCCTCCCAAAGTGCTGGGATTACAGACATGAGCCACCACGCCTGGCTGCCTGTTCTTTTTTAAACTGAGATTTGTGCTTTGGGAGTATGTAGAGGTTTACTGGGGTTGCTCAGAGTTCCCTGGCCCAACTGATGGAGCGTCACTTTTACTCAATAATCAATAACTTAAAATATTTTAAAGTAAAATGTTCCCAATTTATAAGTGTCCAATTTGCTCATTACTGGAGGAGAATTGTGAGATATGCTGGCTTATATGAAAACCCTCACCATGGTTCCTGCCTGGTACACAATAGACGCTTTATACCTATTGACTCCATAGAGATTTAAAGGGAAGTTAAAATTTATAATAGTAATTTATGGGGCAGAACTCAGAAATGGATGAAGTGAAAAGCCTTGCTTTTCTGAACTAGCAGGGAATGTGAAGATGATGATTATTTGAAAGTAGAAAATTGGGGCTGGGAGATCGAGGTGGGTGGATCACAAGGTCAGGAGAGGAGTTGGAGACCAGCCTGGCCAATATGGTGAAACCCCGTCTCAAAAAATACAAAAATTAGCTAGACGTGGTGGCAGACACCTGTAGTCTCAGCTACTCTGGAGGCTGAGGCAGGAGAATTGCTTGAACCTAGGAGGCAGAGGTTGCAGTGAGCCAAGATCGCGCCAGTGCCCTCCAACCTGGGCGACAGAGCAAGACTGTCTCACAAAAAAAAAAAAAAGAAAGAAAGAAAGAAAGTAGAAAATTGAAGAGAGGAAGGGACTGATGACAGTGAAAACATTTTTGAGGAAATTGAAGAGAAGAGCCAGAGAACTCTGATATTTTAAAGTAAGTGGTAAAGGTTGTTGCTGAAAGTGAAGGAGGTGTGGATAGAACAAGACTTGAAGTAGTCAATGACCCAAATTTGATAACCCCAAAAAGATGAGTAAAAGCGTTGTGAGGTGTTGTCTCAGGAAATTGTCTCTGCTAGATCTTCTTTTTATATTCAAAGGTAACCTTAAATTTCTGTCCCATTCATGATCATCATAGAAGATCACAGCAATAAAGATTTTGACAGTAACTCAACTTGCCAAATGAGCTTTTAGGTTGTGTTTAAGACCTGTTAAAGGGGAAATATATTTTAAATCATATTTCTCAGCATGCCTCCTAGAGAGAATTAAGCCCACTGCCCTAAAATATCATTGTATATAATGAATTAACTTTTCTCCTAGAAAGACATTTTTTGGAGAATGGAGAAAATAGTTGTTCAAATAATTGTTCTGTAATTCAAAGGAAGAATTTGGCTTGAGAATGCTATTATAAACTATTCATATTTCTGACTTGAGAGAATGTTTTAATTTTTGTTTTAAATTGTTCCAATTTTCATTAAGTTTCTGTAATTTAAATCCATTAAAATATTTCAAACATTCCCATTTGACACCAAAGGCCATCATGCACAGGGATATAACCCTTATTGATCACACATTACATTACCTAGCATTTGCTAACATTTTTGCCAAGATAAATCTACCACTTTTCTCCAAAGAACTCAATATTATGCTTTATGGTTACCAGGAACTTATGAATAACACTTCTTCAGAATATTTCCTGATATGACACTATTGACCTGGGCACAAAATTTTAATTTGTAAATATTTAAAATTTATTGACTGGGCGCGGTGGCTTATGCCTGTAATCCCAGCACTTTGGGAGGGCGAGGCAGGTGGATCATGAGGTCAGGAAATTGAGACCATCCTGGCTAACACAGTGAAACCCCATCTCTACTAAAAATACAAAAAATTATGCACCTGTAGTCCCAGCTATTCGGGAGGCTGAGGCAGAAGAGTCGCTTGAACCGGGAGGCTGAGGCAGAAGAGTCGCTTGAACCCAGGAGGCAGAGGTTTCAGTGAGCTGAGATCGGCACCACTGCACTCCAGCATGGGCGACAGAGCGAGACTCAAAAAAAAAAAAAAAAATTTTTTTTTTTTACTAGATAAATCTATGAACTAGAGGTTCTCAAAATGTGGTCTTCGATTCCTTAAGAGTCCCTAATACTCTTTTAGGAGGTCTATAAATTAAAAGTATTTTCTTAACAGTGAGACACTGTTGGCACCTTTCACAATGTTGATATTTGCACTGATGGTGTAAAACTAATGGAAGGTAAAACTGCTAGTGAAGTGACACCAAATTGTACTGTTAGTATATTCTTCATTGTTACACAGTTTTTTAAAAAGCCAGTTTCACTTAAGAATGTCATTGATGAAACAGTAAAAATTTTATTACCTCTCCACACTTGAGTATGCATCTTTTAAATTCTGTGTGGTGAAATGGGGAGTATGCATAAAGCAGTTCTACTGCATACTGAAGTATGGTGGTTGTCTCAAGGGGAAACACTTGCACCATTTTTAAGTTGTGAGCTTTACTTGAAACAATGAGAAACTCTGCTTATTCAGACTTGAATATTTGGTAGACATTTTTTAAAAACCTGAAAGAGATTGGCTGGTCCCTGACAGTATTTGTTGCCAATGATAAAATTAGAGCTTTCAAGTGAAAGTTTGAATTTTGAAAAACTCGCTGAACTTGATGGATTTCCAATGCTTAAAGGCTTATCAGTTGAAGTAGGTGGTGAAATTAGTGAATGTACTTTTTTTTTATAGTATAATGATGTTGTTAGCATCTAGAAGATGTGCATAATTCAGTGAACCAGCATTTTCCAAATGACCAATGCTTAATGTTAGAAAAACATGCATGAGAGAAAGATCCATTCAAAGTATGGACTAAGCCAGTGGATTTTAATGTAACAAAGTATAAACAGCTGATTGATACGGTTTCAGATTTTACCTTTCAAGTAACCTTTAAGAAATTACCACTTCTCGAATTTCAAAGAATAACATCATATTACTTGAAAAAACTATTAAGAAATACTCCTCACTTTCCAGCTATGTGTCTGTGAGACCAGGCATTATTTTGTATACATTAACCAAAAGAACATATCACAGCATATTGAAGGCAGAAGCAGATAGTGAGAAACCATCTGTCTTCTGTTAAGTCAGATTGTAAAGAGTTTTGCAAAAATGTAAAATATTGCCACTTTTCTCACCAAATTTTTTTGAAAACATAGTTATTTTTCATAAAAACGTTATTTTAGTTAACATGCACTGGATTTATTTTTGTTATTTGAAAATGAAGTAATATATAAATATTTTAAAGTTGTCTCAGGTTTAATTTTTAACATGGTAACATGCCAATAGATAAAACTCACATAAACAAAAGCTCTTTGGGGTCCTCAAAGTTTTTAAGGAGAATCCTTAGAGCAAAAAGTTTGAAGACCACTGCTGTAAATCTTATAATGTTAAATATTCTGATTTTTTTGCATGTGTGAGTGAAGAAATAGGTGCTTAGACTTGAAACTGTGTCAAAAGCTTAGCAAAGTAGTAACTGAATTGTTTTGTAGGCCTATTCATGCAATTTATTTAGTTAAGATCTCAAACATATTTTATTTGGCTTAGCAGTTTAATTTTTTTAATGTTTCTTTTTAGCCTCTGCGACTTGATATCAAAAGAAAGCTAACTGCCAGATCTGATCGAGTTAAGAGTGTGGATTTGCATCCTACAGAGCCATGGATGTTGGCAAGTCTTTACAATGGCAGTGTGTGTGTTTGGAATCATGAAACACAGGTAGGAATTTTTCAGGACTTTATTAGAAATAAAATATTATGTTAGACTGTGTTTATAATGAAAGAGAAGAAATACTGTAACAGAATCCAGAAGCTATATGTAAACCGCTTTCTCCAGTTGGTAGGAAGTATTTTAAACATGAAGGAACTAACATTTATGAGGGGATAGTTTGTAGGAGAAACTGCCCTGGGTATGTTAGATATAATATTTAAATATGACAACTCTGACTTAGGTAGTATTAGCTCTTTTTTGAAATTGAGAAAACTGATGGCATTATAGGATCACTCGCTAAAGTATTTAATTGTTAATTTTCCATTCAGTGAATATTCTATCTTAAGAATGATATTTTTAAATTTATTTATTTTTCTTCCAAATGCCCAATGTAATGATATCCAGATAAATCTTTCACTCAGCTATATAGATTATATCAGGGAAATATTTATAGTCAGCTTTTGATTATACATGCATCTTACAGATTCTCTGCCTAAATGCTTGACTCATTCTCTTTCACCTGAGTAAATAACATATCCTTCAAATTAGTTTATCTCATATTTTCTAGTCTTCCTAGACTGTATTTAAGAGTACAAAGCATATAGTTAGCACTATACCATACAGTTGTGTCTACTTATGTAGTAATTATCCTTAATGTCCAAAGTTAAGTTCTTGAAATCCAGGTGAGATTCACATTTGAGGAATTTAAAATGGCAGAATAGGATCAAGGAACCAAAGCCAGAAGTAAACCTAAAAACACCTTTACACTTTTATACTCACTGTAATGAAACAGAAATGACTGTACACTAAACTTATACCCTGTATTAGTCTGTTCTCACACTGCTGTAAAGAACTACCTGAGACTGGGTAATTTATGAAGGAAAGAGGTTTAATTGACTCATAGTTCCACAGGCTTAACAGGAAGCATGACTGGGAGGCCTCAGGAAACTTAAAATCTTGGCAGCAGGTGAAGGAGAAGCAAGCACCTTCTTCACATGATGGCAGGAGAGAGAGAGCGAAGTGGAAAGTGCCACACGCTTTTAAGCCATCAGATCTCATGAGAAATCACTATCACAAGAACAGCAAGCGGGAAATCCATCCCCACCTTCAATCACCTCCAATCCACCCCCACAGTCCAATCACCTCCCGCCAGGGCCTTCCTCCAATTCAACATGAGATTTGGGTGGGGATACAAATCCAAACCATATCATAGTCCATCAGTGACATTTTATACAAATTAACATTTTGTTTTCTGCTGTATCTCGGTGCCTATAACATTACCTGGCACATAGTAAGTGCTCAATAATTATTTGTTCAATGAATGAATAATATGCATTTCACTTATCGCTAGTTCAGTATTTGTGTTCTCTACAACTTCAGATCTTTATCTTGTGAATTCTTTTTGCTTTGATGCAAATAACTGCTTTTTTTTTTCCTTTTTGTTTAGTTCTTGAGATGTTTAAAGTATTTCTGATTTTATGTTTAACAGATATGTTGGTGTCCTCTCTCTGTGGTTATTCCTAGGGATTCCCTCTTATTAACTACATTTACCTATCTCTCGGCTCTGTCACTTGATCATCTTATGTTCTAAAGCCCAGGTGTACTTATCTTTCTCTAGGCTTTATTGTAATATATCTTTGCTTTATCTGCATTTCTGCTTTGCCCCTTTTTTTTCTTCTATACCTTTTTCTGCCCTATGACAGGACCATCTGCTTCCCCTTTCATAATTTATCTCATTGGTAACTTCATGTTTAATTTCCTTCTTTCCTCCAAGAATGGAGGTTCTGTGAGGACAAGGATTACCCTCATCTTATTTCCCACTGTTGGTCCAGTGCATGAGGCACTACCTGATACACTGTCAGGCTCCTAGTAGATAGTAAGTCTTTGTTCAATGATTGATCTGTCTTTGGTTCTCCCCGTTTTTTCCCTGTGTTCATATCACCAACAGTATTTACCACTCCTGTATTGAGAGCAAATTCTTTTTTTTTTTTTTT